>NC_071266.1:2435000-2735000 GCF_023375685.1 Ictalurus furcatus
GCGTCTTAAAAAGAGGAAGACTATAAGGAGGGGCAGCACAGGGATCAGAATCCATGGGATGACTGAGGTAGCCACAGCAATGACACCTACGATTTGCAGAAACACCTAGAGAGACATACTGTATTAGCTCTTTGTCATGGTGGTTAACCGTTGAGTCTTTAAAAATATGTTGAAGACTCCTTAGTGTTAAAGCTTAGTGTGCTACCTACACATCTCCACAGTCTATTTTGCCATGACTCGACAGTTTCAGATGGTTTCCATATAATAAAGGCATATCCCATGACTTACCTTAAGTCTCCTTAAGATCCTCTAACATATAATCAGCATATTGGACATGCTAGCCAATTCTAATATAATGTAACTGAAGGAACTGAAAGGGTGCTAGCAACAATTCTTTCTTGACCATTCAATTGACCAACTTTTGCTCATGGCCCAATGACAATAGTCTGGTTTTTCTCTAAAAGTTTCTATTTAAAGCACAGACCTGGTTATGAAACACCTGCATTGTTGGCCACCCTGGTAGGTATGTGGCAAAGTAAAACACATTCTACAGTACCTGGGTGGCACAGATATATGTGTCAAATCTTAGTAAGGTCCACTGAACCAAGACAAAGGTCATTCTCTTGACAAAATGTGTGAACAATAAGGAGAAAGAGTGTATCTACATGGTTTAACGGGGGACCCAGGCATTCAAAAGAATTGGGTCTATGCACAGGCTTGGGAAGCTTCAGTTTAAAGGCTCCTTTGTCTTTGTAGCAAATGGGAGAAGAATAGTGAGAAGCAGGCAGTGAGAAAGGCCCCTAAAATAATGAGTGACAATGGTCAAGATGGTAAATTCCTTTCAGTCTGCCAACACAACAGAAAAGAAAGGGTCCCCCTTCCTGACAGAATGAAAAGTCTCTAATGGAAGACTATTTAGCTGTATTCATTTGGTCGGTCAAACATTAGACAATGGCATATACACACGCACACACATAGCTTACTTGGATAAAGTCCACAAATGTCAAGGGCAACATGGAGTCTATGTGACCAATGTCCTTTGAGAACCGATTAAGTATTCTTCCTGAAGAAGAGCAGAAGCAAGAAAGTGAACATGAATGCTACAAACACAATTTGCAGACATCATCGATTTAGGTTGAAAGATATCAACGGTAATAAATTCATAAAATAAATGTAATGTTCTTTAATTAAATGTTAGAGAAAATAAAACGAGTATTACATTGCCTGGAAAAATGTCCATTAACTTAAAAAAAAAATCTGACCGACACTGACAACATTTTATTAAGTACATTTCATACTCTATGAGCAGTATTTCTTTTGTTCTGTTTTTAATCTGTTTAGTCAAATGTCATAAATTGGCTAGTCATGAAATAAATACATTGTACAAGAACTTAAATCCATCTACAGAGGTCAGTGAATTAAACACATTCAGCAATCACATTGCCTCAGGTCTACTATCACCAGCCATTTATCTTAGAAAATAAAAGTAATCACACACTGAAGTCTTATAAACCAAATCATGGTCCTCCAATATGTAAAGAATAATTGATGACAGGCCGTTGAATTATTAGAAAATAATACCCCACTTCTCGTCGTGGGCGCATTACCACCTCAGGTGTGCATTATTTTTTAATAATTCAACAGAACGGAGTCAATTATTGCACTTATACCACAGTTACCACACCTCAAGACATTGTTCAGATGTTTTATTTCAAGACATTTGTCAGGTTTTTGTCCTTAAAATGCTCATGTGGAACTAATTTATTATGCATCCCATCTCAAGCGTTGCTAATTCCAAAACGTCATTTTAGTAAGGGAGGCTAAAAACACTGATATGCAGTAATTGGAGATAGAGAGAGTTTTTTTTTTAAAATTAATTTCATGCTAATAATATAAAAATAGAATAAATAAATAAATATTAATAATCATACTTGTTCACAGGGTTTGTCTGTTTTTTTATTACTGCAGAAAATACAACGAATAAATAAATACTGACACTTGTTCACGGGCTAATCTCACATGCTCTCTCGCGCTCTTCTCCTTATTTATTGTGCTCTCTCTCTCTCTTTCTCTCTCTCCAACAACTGCATATCAATGGCTCATACCTCATGACTGCATTACCACCTCGGGTGTGCATAATTTTTTTTGATAATTCAGCGGCCCGTCGTCAATTATTCCTTACATTTTAATGGAAAATCTTGGTTTTCTTTCATTTTGTTTATTGTTAGATCTGTGTGCTATGGTGGCCAGTAGCCTAACTTTTCCGATAATTCAGTTAACTTGGCGATGTGATATGGAAATGTAATGCAGGCCTGACTGGAACTACTTTTGCTGTGCATTTACTAAAAAATAATTGCAGCCTCAGAACACCTGTCAGCCAATCAGAATCAAGAATTCAACAGCGCTGTGGTATAATGAAGAGTGTTTAGGGTACATTTTCAAGCCCAGATATGGATTCAAATTTATCATGCATACATACATAGTATATGCATGTATGAATGTAGGTACAGTTGCAATCAAAATTATTCAACTCCCATTGCAAATCAGGTTTATTATCAAAATATAAAGACTTTCAGCTGTTTGCAATGAACAAATCAAACAAAAGCAAAAAGTGATTTCCCCAAATTCAACTGAAAAAGCAACTTATAATGATTTCTCCTGTTTCAAAATTATTTAAATCCTGAATAAACTCCTTCACAACAGCACAAATATGCAAAACAGGTGTTGTCTCAAGCACACCTGATGCAACTAATCAAGGGCTTCATTACTTGCATAAGGTGTGCTTGAGCTGGAACACATGAAATATCTGAACTGGCTAGGGGTAGAAAATATATGAAATACCTGGACGAGGCAGAAAAGGAAGCTATCAAATGCTGTAACCAGATTTCTGAGAAGGCAGGTTGTGAAAAACCCTCGAGTGACTTAATGGCAACATCACTGAGGTTTCAGTGAACACAGTATGGTACATACTAAACGCTGAAGGTTTCCATGCCAGAACTCCAAGACGTACACCTCTACTGACCCAAAAGAAAAGTCAGCTCAAAAGAGATTCTGTTCTGTGGAGCAATGAAACAAAACTGTCTGGATAAAGAAGAATGAAGAAAGAACACGTTGTCCACAGTCATGCATGGCGGTGGCTCGGTGATGCTCTGGGACTGCTTTGCATCCTCTGGCACTGGAACCCTGAAGTGTGTGGAAGGCAAGACGGATTAATTGAAGTATCAGGAAAGCCTAGGAGAAAACATCATGCCATCTGTGAGGAAGCTGAAGCTTGGGCATCATTGGACCTTCCAACAGGACAATGATCCCAAGCATACCTCAAATTCCACCAAGGCTTGGTTATAGAAGAAGTACTGCAAGATTCTACAGAACCATCACAGTCACCTGACATGAACCCCATAGAAAATCTCTGGTGGAATTTGAAGAAAGTGGTCGCAGCAAAACAAAGGAATCTTACTGAAGTGGCGGCCATTGCTCATGAGGAATGGCCTAAGACTCCTCAGGAACGCTGCCAGAAACTGGTGTCTATCTATGCATCTCGTTTGCAGCAGGTCATAACAGCAAAATGGTGCTCTAATAAGTACTAAAGATGCTTGCCATGAAGGGGTTGAATAATTTTGAGACTGGAGAAATCATTATAAGATGCATTTTCAGTTGAATTTGGGAAAACCACTTGAAACATTCATTGTGTTAAACTATTTCAATTGCTTTTGTTTGATTGGTTCATTGCAAACAGCTGAAAGTCTGTAAATTTTTATAATAAACCTGATTTGCAATGGGGGTTGAATAATTTTGATTGCAACTGTGTGTATGTGTAACTAATATATATATATATATATATATATATATATATATATATATATATATATATATATATATATATATATATATATATAATAAAACATTCATAAACATAAAACATAAAAAGCATTCAACAACTGAGACATAAACTGAACAAGTTTCACAGACATTTAACGAACACTAATGGACTAATGAGTCCCTGAACGGGGGATGAGTGGGTGGGGGTGGGGTCAATATCAAATGTAACAATCAGTATTTGGTATGGCCACCAGTTGTTTTAAGTACTACAGTGCATCTCATCCTCATGGACTTCACCAGATTTGTCAGTTCTTGCTATGCCCCACTCTTCCACCAAGGCACATTGTAGCCCATTCCTCAGTACAGAACAGCTTCAACTCTGGGATGTTGGTGGGTTTCCTCACATTAACTGCTTCCTTCAGGTTCTTCCACAACATTTCTATTGGATTAAGTTAAGGACTGGACTTATCCAAATCAATAGCTTTATTCTTCTTGAACCATTCTTTGGTAGAAGGACTCATGTGCTTAGGGTCATTGACTTGCTGAATGACCCAGATTCATGGACAGATGTCCTGACATTTTTCTTTAGAATTCACTAGTATAATTCAGAATTCATTGTTCCATCAATGATGGCAAGGTGTTCTGGCCCAGATGCAGCAAAACATGCCCAAACCTGTTTTGATACTACCACCACCATGTTTCACAGATGGCATAAGTTTCTTATGCTGGAATGCAGTGTTTTCTTTCCTCCAAACATAACACTTCTCATTTAAACCAAAAAAATTATTTTGTTCTCATCCATCCATAAAATATTTTCCTACAGCCTTCTGGCTTGCCAATGTGATACTTAGCAAACTGCGAAGGGCAGCAGTGTTCTTTTTGGAGAGCACTGGCTTTCTCCTTGCAACCCTGCCATGCATAGCAGTGTTCTCCTCATAGTGGACTCATAAACATTAACATTAGCCAATGTGAGAGAGACCTTTAGTTTCTTAGAACCTTACCCTGGGTTCCTTTGTGACCTCATAGACTATTACACATCTTATGGAATCACTTTGTAATTTGCATTTCTAAAACAAATACCAGCACAAGTCTAAAAATGCAAATTAGTCTGCAGTTAAAAGAGTGCTTACAGACCTTACCCTTGGATTTTTTGAAAGGGAACATAGCCCCAACAAGAGAGTTGTCAATTGAAACAATGGAAAGGATTATAAAAGTCCTTCAAGAAGGAAATCTGGCAAGGGGAGTGTGGCAAAGGCTGTGGCATTCAGCTGTCTCTATAATTTGGTGCAAGTATAAACAAAATGGGAAGGTTATAAAAGGAAAACCTACGGGTAGACCAAGGAAGACATCAAAGCATCAGGATAGAAAACTCAAAGCAATATGCCTTGAAAATAGACAAAGTTACAACAAAACAAATGAAAAACAAATGGGCAGAAACAGGAGGCAATGTTTATGACAGAGTTCTGTCAAGAAATCAGCTGAATGAAATGGGATTTACGTATAGAAAAGCCAAATGAAAACCAGCACTAACACCTAAACAGAAGAAAACAAGGTTACAATGGGATAAAGAGAAGCAATCATGGATGATTGGATGAAAGTGATGTTCAGTGATGAATCAAAAATCTGCATTGGCCAAGGAGATGATGCACAAAGCGCACGAATGTGCACATGGAGACGCATGTGCACTTTGTCTTTGAGTTTTTTGTTATGTCTGAGTTTCGTTTATTATTAAACATTACATTTATGTTCAGCCGGTTGTGTGCTGTGAACATCAGACTCTGATAGATATATGTTCTTTAAATAAAACAGGGCACTCACTCACATGAGATTGTCATCACATTAATTGAAAACACCTGACTCTAATTTCATCTTCAAATTAACTGACAATTGAACTAATTACATTTTGGTACAGGGTTTTTCCCCCTTCTTCCTCTGTTGTGAGTAACTTGGTAGTAACATGATAACTGAAGTGAAAAAAAAAAACACTACAAAAATCAGGCTATTAGGTGTCTAAACAAATCAATAATCACAGCTGTTAGAAGTGCTCTCCAAAATTAAGTACATTGTAAGTATTACAATGTAGACATGGTTGCCCTTGTAAGAGATATTACACTGCTCCCTACTGGACAATCAGTCTAATAACTCATCCATATTTTGCAACGTTTTAGGAAACTGTGAAATGAGAAAGCATTACACCATGAGAAGGTAGAAGAGAAAGACACTGCAGACTCACCTGTAGGGTTAATGTCAAAAAAGTGGACAGGGGTCCTGAGGATACAGTTGAACATGCGATTGTGGAGCGTCTGGGCAGAGCACACTAAAGCCTTAAACATAATCAAACTGCGTGTGAAGCCAAACAGAACAGTGGCTACTGTTAAACCTAAAGACAAAAAACAGGTGTAGTGTTATTGTGGATTAAAACAGGCTGAATCAACCCTTAGCCATCCAATACATAAGATAATATATTCCAATGTTTTTCCAAAATATACATTTATTTAACTTGTGAGACTTTGTAAGTCTATCTGTCATACTGGTGCTTGACTGTACCTGAATAAATGCCCAGGTAGTATTCAGTGGAGAGCTTTTGAGTAACATTCTGATTAAGGCTGATGTTAATGCTATTGGTGAACGTAAGGTTTTGGTTTAGCACATTCAGCTTCCCCTGTTCTGTAGCCCTGTTGATTCAGATAAAGTGGCCAGTGAAAATTCTTTTAGAGCACATAATTAGTTAATTCCTGCTCAGTCAAAGAGTGTAAAGAAGTCTCGAAGTCTATAAAAAGTCAATAAAAACAAGTAGGAGAAGTGGCTGAAATTAGACCTCTATGGATTCAGTAGATTCAAATACTCCACTCACCAGTATGCAAGCCACCAGTCTTGAAGAATATAGGATGTCTGGTAATTGAAAGAGAATGTAAGCTTAATAAACTACTAAATGTATAATGGATAAAAACGTGCTAACCCTGTGGTCATATAGCATGCTGTACCTGTGCAAACAGGTTGAGCAGAACAAGGATAAGCAGCACGAGTACATTGACTCCAGCAGTTAAGTATTTCAGATAGATGCGGACTCCTATTTTCCCCTCAGTGCGACTTTCATCTGACATAGTCTGAACGGGTTCTGCCTGGAAACATCAATGCCACCAAAATACGCACATGTGAATGAGATGAAATACTCTGTACTCATGAAATACACTCAAGTGTGTGAGCTTTGGGAATGGCCAGCCAGAATTATTTTCCTAAATTTAAATTGTAATTACCACTGAATGGCAACACTGGTGTATATGATCATACAGTATTCTTACACTTAAAAATACAAATCCCAATAAATAATTAATACACATACAGGCAGCTGATCTGCTTCATCTTTATCGGACACCACTGATGAGGTCCCCGAGTGAACAGAGTTCTGTGAAAGGGTTCGGCTACGAGAAGACTCTATGGTCCCAGTCCTTCCTGTCTGGTCTTCCTCCTCATCCTTCTTTAACAGAGATGTAAAGTCCACACCTGAACGCAGAAGCTCTTTGTATGTGCCCTGCACCACTATGTGACCCTGCAAGGAGGGGAGAGGGGTGTTGGTGAGAGAGCGAAAGAAAGTGAGTCCATCAGCCAAGACATTTTTACTGGAGCTACAAGGCTAATATAAGCATTAGCATCATGCAAAAAGCATACCAGTTCATCACGCATTTGCCTAAAAACATTTTGAGTCAATAGTTTAAGTAAATATGGTTGTTTATGCATTTTCTGATAGGCCTGTAGGATAACTATAATAATAAACACTATTATGCTGCTTAGATATCACAATCACTTTTTGTCATCAAACAAGTTTAGCATCATCCCTTAGATGAGTTAAACACAGGTACAAGGTATGGTTTTCAAATTTTTATGACTTGATGTAAATAATACTTTTATAAAAGTGATTTGGATGATATGATTCCAATCTGATTTGTGCATGTACTTTTTCAAGTATAAGCTTATTTTGATATTCTGTGTATTAAGCACATAAGGTTTTATGAGCCTTTCACACAGAAAGCAACAACTGGACAGGCCAGCAAAGTTACATGGGTAGAGCAGTAGGCAGTGCAGGAGGTGCTCGACCCTGAGAAACCACTGTGCATGTGCCCTAGATAGGGTCACAACATGAGTTTAGCAAACTTGGATAACACAGAACAAATGACCATTTACTATGGTTGACCATATAATATGGATTCCACAGTGTGAAAAGCCCTTTGACTCAAATGATCTCTCTTAAAACAAATGTGTGATAATTTAGGCACAATGCTCTTCTATCCACTGACATACACCAAGTTAGCTATACAGGGTACAACCAAATATATAAAGCTAATTTTACACACATATATTAGGCCGTAACTACAGCTGCCACAATACTGTTTTACAGCAGCACTAGCCACATGGTTTGCAAACACTACTTCTCTTTGATCCTTATTAATACAAGGATCAAATAAAGCTTGGAGCAAGTATTCACCATGGCCTAGTATGATAGGAATGTATTATAGCAGGGCCTCGAACACACACCTCTTTCAAAACCAGGATATGATCAGCTGCTTTCAGGTACTGCAGCTGATGAGTCACCAGGATCCTTGTTTTTTTCTTTAGAATGCCACAGATACAACTGCAGAAAAATACATTTACATTTCAGAAAATACTTCAAAGAGTAACAACAAAAATATAATCCACAAAAAAAGAGAAAATACTTCTTGGGGGACTGTTTAAAGGCTTTGATTTTGTTCATCCCTTGCTTTACCATTTATTTTTTAATTTCCACAATGTGTTTACACACTTTGCCATCAAATATAACAAGCATGTTACGTATAGACCCTGGCAAGTAGGCTTGTCTGATACAATGATTTTATCATCCCTACACGGTTTTACATTGCCACAATCCAGTAACATATTACCAGGCTAGCTAACCTTTGCAAATTTTGTGTAGAAGCTCCACAAGTCAACTTCAGAGTACGCCAATACAAGTTGCTACTCAAAACATATGCCACAAGAGCAGCCTTTTTCTCCCCCAAAAAATGGGAGATGAGCCAATTGACATATGAATCTTGAAAGATTTGTACAGGTGTTTTGAATTCTTCTATATTAACTGACACCACCTGAACGCCCCATCCCATGTGCTCTCAGCTAAACTTGCATGAGTGCCCTCATTTTCCATCACAGTAAATGGACAATGGTTTGAGTTTATAAATGTGATATAAAATTTAGCAGTATATAGTAAACATCAGACCACGTTTATTAGGGACGCCACTGAAACCAGAAAAAAGGATGTTTGGCCTAAAAAGATTAAATAAGCCTACAACATAGTGTCAAATCTAAGACTTAACTTCACAAACAATGCTAATGGTGAGGATAATTATAAAGTAATTAAATACTGTATTTTTGTTTTGTAATGCAGATGCATTCAAACACTTTGAGCAGCAGAACAGAGAAAATGTTGCCCATGTGGACATTAGACAATCAATTTGTAAAATAATAATGTATAAATCTACTGTTAGGTTTTTTTTTTTTACTTTTTACTGTGCAATATTGCAGTCGCCTAATATTCCACTATCTGGGTGAGTTTTCACGATTGCTAATGCCGGAAAACAGTTTCAATAATATTATGCCCTTCCTACTCTCCTTAAGTAGAAATGCTTATTCTATTTTTAGGCTTTCGGTTCTGAATTATTAAAATGTTTAATCAATATCCAGTAAGCCTACTGGTGAGTGAGGAGATAGGAAGCTGCTCTGCATGCTCAGGTTGGCTCTTTATTAAAGATACTGTTTAAACGCTATATTATGAGCTTTGAGAAGTGACAAAGATGTGCACAGTTGTTTTTATTTATTTACTTTTTACTGATGCCTGGTGAGAAGGCCTGGGGTGAAGTCGGCATTCCAATTTATCTCAAAGGTGTTCAGTGGCCTTGATGTCAGGGCTCTGTGTAGGCCACTCATGTTCTTTCACTCAAAACTTGATGAACCATATCTTCATGGACCTTGTTTTGTGCACTGGGGAAATGTCACTTGAACAGGTTTGGACTAGACCCCTTAGTTCCAATGAAGGGAAATTTAATGCTACTGCAAAGACATCTTATACAACTATGTGTTTTCATCTTTGTGACAACAATTTGGGGAAGGCCCACCTATTGGTGCAATGGTCAGGTGTCCACAAACTTTTGGCCATGTAGTATATGTACTATGGAATGATGTTGACATGTGTAAAAAGAAAAACTTACTGATCAAACAGATGTCGCCCCACTTCTGCATCGACTGCACTTAGGGGGTCATCCAACAGGTAAATATCAGCATCTTCATAAACAGCCCTACAAACAAAGACATATTGTATAGTATCTTTATCAGAGCTTATCACTGACTTCTGTTTGTACTTATTGGTACATGTGTATTTTTATTAAACTATACACACACACACACACACACACACACACACACACACACACACACACACCAAATATCAGTCGATTTTGATGCAAAACCTTCAACTCTTACCCAAAACGACTGAGTGTTGTAATAAATCAGAAGGTGCTCGAACAAAGTATTAGTTTAGGGCTGTGCACACATATGCAACCAGATTATTATAAATTTGCAGTGCTGATTAGAACAGCAGGTAGTGTTGATAACTTAGAGACTTTGTCAATAGATGTGGCGACTTTTTTTAGACCCCTTTAAACTCGCAGGCTACAAACGATTTTTTTGCTGCTCTCAATGAGGAGTCCTTATATTGAGAAATAAAGTTTTCTAAGCTCAATGTAAGTGCTGAATTTTCATGATTATATTGAACGTATGTAAAGATTATATATTGTATTGGGACACTGACATAGCTTTGTTTTGTTGGTAGAAGGACTTTCATTTGTTTTTATTTCAACAATTTAAACCCATGTGGGCCATAATGTTGAGGGGCACTGACCTTGTGTTCAAATATGGAGGACTTCTCAAGGAAGATATTCAAGTGTGGAATTGCATGGAAAGCATGCTTAAACATGGAAGGACAACGTACACTAGAAGGGAACTCAACCTCACTCGTGGAGCAACTGCAATGGCCTCAGAACATTAAACCAGGGAGAGCATTCCTTTGTATTATCTTAAGTAAGTCTTGCTAAAAGACAATCAGACTTTGCATAGCACATAATACAGACTGAAAGCTGGGTGTTAAGGGGTTGTGTAGACTATTTATGCCCACTATACCCACATTGCTGTGAAAAAGTATTTGATTTCTTCTGTTTTTGTGTATATCTCATATTAAATTGTTTCAGAAATTAAAACAAAATCTAACATAAAGCAAAGGCAACCTGAGTAAGCACAAAATGCAGTTTTTAAATGACGTCATTTATTGAAGCAAACAAGTTATCCAATACCAACTGGGCCTGTGTGAAGATTTATTTGCCCCCTTAGATACTAATTCAAAATGGGGTTCAGGTGGACAAGACGCAACCAGGCCTGAATACTGAAAACTCTGTTCAATCAAATCAACACTTAAATAGAACCTTTGCAACAGCATGAAGTTGGTTAAAACATCTTACACTAACACACTATGAAAAAATGAAAGAAAGTCCAGAAATGATGAGGAAGAATATGATTGAAATGCATCAGTCTGGGAAGGGTTACAAAGCTATTTCAAAGGCACTGTGACTCCAAAGGACCACAGTGAGGGCCATTATCTCCAAATGGATAAACTCATCAGTAGTGAACTTTCCCAGAAGTGGCCGGCCTTCCAAAAGTCTTCCAAGAGCACAGCAACTACTCATCCAGCAAGTCACAAAAGAGCCAAGGACAACATCAAAGGACCGACAAGCCTCTCTTGCAGCAATAAAAGTCACTGTTCATGACTCCACTATCAGAAAGACACTGGGCAAAAATGGCATCCATGGAAGTGTGGTGAGGAAAAAAGCACTGCTAACTCAGAATTTTCCAAAAACACACTTTGATGATCCTCAAACCTTTTGTTAGAATGTTCTGTGGAATGATGAGTCAAAAGTGGAACCTAAGATCAAGCATGGTGGTGGAAGTGTGATGGTTTGGGGATGCGTTACTGCTTCAGGGCCTGGGCAAATTGTAATAATTGAGGGAAACATGAATTCTGCTCTCTACCAGAAAATTCTAAAGGAGAATTTCCAGTCTTCATCTATAAGTTGAAACTCAAGCGCAACTGGATTATGCAGCAAGAAAAGAAGCCAAAGCATGGGAGTAAGTCCTAGTCCTAGAAGTAAGTGAGAAAAGACTGATCTCCAGTTATCAAAAGCGTTTTGACATTTGGTCATTTGGTCCTCAAAAAGAGTAAAACATTATGTAAACATTAGACACATTATCCACACACAAAAAAGACAGGATGAAGTATTGTTTTAGGCCCACTCCCTTCACAGTGTATACAGATTACTTAACTGTGTAAAAAACCTACACACCTGGCCAGGTTAACTCGAGCCTTCTGACCTCCACTGAGAGTAGCCCCTCGGTCCCCAATCACAGTCAGATCTCCCTCACGGAGTACCTCCATGTCCTATCACATATGCAGAGGAATGGGACTTACAAAACTATATGCTACATATTAGTACATTATATTTTACATCAACATGTTATATTTTACACCAATAAGAGAAACTAGGTTACAGCACTCTCGTCCTTTTCTCCTTCCCACACAGTATGGGACTGCATATTTTTCCTAACAATTAACAGAAGTGAAAGGAACTCAAACAGAATCCAAATGTTAGAGAGGGATCATACCTTCTTAAGAGCACAGGCCTTCAGAACTTTTTCATATCTTTGTGGCTGTAGTTCCTTTCCAAAGAGGATGTTGCTGCGGATAGTACCTGGATACATCCAGGGCTGCTGGGATGCATAGGTCAGATTCCCAGTGACCTTCACTACTCCTTTGTCCTGTGGCAGCTCTCCCAGAATGGTGCTGAGCAGAGATGACTAAGAGAGAAAAATACAGAGAAGGTAATGCAAATATAACATTACACAGGCAAGGGGAAAATGCTTGTCAATCATACAGAGGGCAAAGAAAGATGATTACATTACAGACCTTTCCAGAACCAACAGGGCCAATAACAGTAAGGAGCTGGCCCATCTTCAGACTGAAGGATATGTTTTGCAGTGTTGGAACATCCAGACTCTGTGTGTAAGGGGTGAGGAATTAGTCACTGGCCAGGGAGGGGTCTGTAGTTACATACATACAAGTTGAGCATGATTCACCTTCTCCCAGTAGCAAATGAGATCCTGGACCACCACAGACACTTCCTTGTTCTCGTCTTGAGGAATTGTCACGTTGTGTTTAACCAACTCATCCAGCAAAAGGAACTTCTAAAATCCAGATTACTAACAAGGTGAGCAAGCAACCAAATAGTATCAATGCCACCAAGTGTAAGTGTACATGTGTTTATGTGGTGACTGCTAATTTAAGCACTTAGAAAGAGTGGTGATGTACATTTACATTTATTCATTTAGCAGATGCTTTTATCCAAAGCGACTTACAAATGAAGTAAATGAGAAATAATCCTTCCTCAGCTCTTATGCAATCTGCTGAATCGGCTTACTATTGCAACACCAGTATAAATTATGGTGTGTTTCATGTAAATTATATGCATATGATGCTAAATAGAGGTGTGTGCCCTATGCATATGATAAAGATTTGTGGGCAGAAGTTTGCTTTTATGCAGATGAAACAAATTCATTATTTGCACACAAATCACTGCTTGTTTTGATGTCATATGACACTTTCATGAATCAGACGTGTATCAGTGCACCCATAATTCTTTCTATACAACTTTGATGAATAAGTACACTTATGTATATTGATCTCATTCTAATAATGATTAAATTAAATATCACATTGTGCTTCCTGTACTGAAAATCAGTTTTTAGGTACTTCAGTACAACAGCATGATTGTGAATGTGATATTGCTTATAAACAGCAGTTCTATAAACAAGAAATTAATAGTGAGTAACTGACATTTCAGAAACATTTTTGCAAATATTTTATTTTTGGAAATAATTCCCAAAGAAACCACAGCTGGAGAGATTGTTGCATGTTGCCATGCAATGCACAGACTCCCAATCAGCTAACTGGATGCATGCTGCTCACTGGGCCCATGTTAATTTGTCCATTCCTGTTATACAGGTGCATCTCAAAAAATTAGAATGTCATGGAAAAGTTCATTTTTCCCGTAATTTATTTCAAAATGTGGAACTTTCATATTTTCTAGTTAGTGTATGATGATCAGGTCATTGCCTCCTTGCACATTCTGAGCATCATTTGAGCCAGCTGATTTACTCCCAAAGGAAACAGTGGCACACTGATAGCAGTCAACCTTTTGGGCTGCAGAAGAGCACTTTTGTGTTGGGTGGGATCGGTGTTAAAGTATTTCTCCAGGGAGGTGATTGAACATATTACCAGGCTCATCAAACATAGTATCCCTCTGATTTTCCTTGTCCCTATCCAGTGTTTTAACTAGTGTTACTGTTATAACAATGGTGTAACACTAGTCTTAGCTCTGACTATTAGATTAATTGAAAGTAATGGTGAGCTGTTTTTCAAGTAGCCAAGAGTTAAAGCAGTTGACAGCCCATACGGTTTGCCTTACAGTATTAGATTAATTTAGTCATTTCTTCAAAATGTCTAAATCTGCTGATATGATGTTTGCATACTTGGAAATTTGTGCTGTTGAAATTGGCTTCCCTTCTTCCTTTTCATTTTGACCTTACAAGGCATTAATATTTTATGTCAAAAGTTATATTCATGAAAAATAAAGGTTTCAGTGTAACGAATTATTGCTAGAACTGGAATTTTATGTAGCAAACACAGATAAGCAGAGTGATACAAAACACTGAAATGTCCAAGTGATGTTATACTAAATATCAGCAATTTTGGAACACTGTTTTTCCAATCTAATTAGATCAGAACTAACTGTTGTATAATGGAAATTAATTAATGAAAATTTCAGTAGTGGTATAATATAACAGTTGAGAAGGAAAAACCTGTACTGGCACTGTGCTTTGCTGTTAGGAACTGATCTATGATTAACATGTAATATTACACTATCTTCATTACAGTGTCAAATATGCTGAAGTTGTGCACAAGAGCTCAGAAACTATTAATCTACATTACCACAGGTTAAAGAGATAAATATATCCAACTGAATACATTCGTTTCATTTCAGCTCCAAATGATTTGTGATTAAACATTACTGGCTAATAAATATTTTTTCACTAAGCCAAATGCCAATTGTTGCAATGTTCTGAAAAATATAGTCTGCCCAAAACCTATTTACCTTGGGTTTAATCAAATATTTATTTATGGATATATTAGTGTGCTTAACCAAACTTTAATATTGCCACATTCTAGTTAGGAAAAGATCTACAGAAGAGGTTACCAGGAGTGTAAAATTTTATGTCTAACTAATACAAGCTAGAAACATATTTGGCAGTATCTGTAATGTGTCTCTGTACCTTGATCCTACGGATGCTGATGCTGGCCTCAGACACTTTCTCAATGGCAGCGGGGAAGAAGAGTGTGACAGTAAGGCGAACAGCAGTGTACAGCGACATAGCCATAAACACACGGCTGGCTGTGATTGTGTTTCCCACCAACACATACACAGTGAATGTCACAAATTGAATGATCTTGCTTGCAGCAAAGAATGAGGCCATGTTCAGACCACGCAAGTAGGAGCTGCTCATGATTTTAGCAATCTCTTTCCTGTAAGAAGGAGGGTGCATCATAATGGCATGATGCACACACAAATAAATTCTGTATAATGTCAGTTAATTTCAAACTCATTATATATGGGTTTTAAAGTGTATTCCTTGTGTATTCTCCATTCTCAGGGCCAATACAATGTCAACATCTGAAATCCAAACTTCAAAAGGACCACACATACCTCAATACAGGTTAGGAAGTAATACTTGAACACCGATGTCTAAAATCTTAAGGCTGAGAAATCATAGTACAGCCACAGAAGCATGTAAAATGTTGAGGACAGATTTAGGTTAAGGCTTTTAAAGATATTATTACGCCACCATCATGCAAAGGCCAGAGAGTTGCTGGCTTCTGATGATATGCCTGTGGATCTGCTTGTATAGTGAAGCGTCAGAGAGCAGACATCATGAACAGAATTTATACACATTTAACAAACTGATTGCCTGCTCTTAAACTTGTTTTATATACCACACATGTGGTCTATATCACAAATCTGGCCCATTGTCTTGTTTCCCTTGGCTCGTGTGAACTTGGAAAATATTACTGAAACAAGCCATAGTTCACTACTACTAGCACACTATTACTTTTATACTACTGCTAAAAATTTGCACACTTTGGCTGGCTTGGCCATGGTCCGAATGGAGGCTGTTTGCTGTGCTAAATACAAGTCACGTTATCATCTAAAAAACGAGCCATGAGTTGTGCAGTGTTATAACCAGAAATTAATTTTTGTGGGATGAGAAAACTCAAATAATTATGAGAAAAAAATTTTAATTATTGTTTTCCTGAAGTGTACATGTAAATTGGTGTGACATACTAATGCAGGTCAGACAGATGTCAGACAGCAGTAAGCGGCGTTCAATTGTTTACATAAAAAATTATTTGTTATTTAACCATTTAAGGCGCAATAAACGCAGTAAACCCAAACAGGCTACTTCACCAGATCTCACCTCAGTATCTCTTAGCTATATATATATATATATATATATATATATATATATATATATATATATATATATATATATATATATATATATATATATATACACACACACACACACACATATATACACAGTACACCCCTCACATTTTTGTAAATATTTGATTATATCTTTTCATGTGACAACACTGAAGAAATGACACTTTGCTACAATGTAAAGTAGTGAGTGTACAGCTTGTGTAACAGTGTAAATTTGCTGTCCCCTCAAAATAACTCAACACAGCCATTAATGTCTAAACCGCTGGCAACAAAAGTGAGTACACCCCTAAGTGAAAATGTCCAAATTGGGCCCAAAGTGTCAATATTTTGTGTGGCCACCATTATTTTCCAGCACTGCCTTAACCCTCTTGGACATGGAGTTCACCAGAGCTTCACAGGATGCCACTGGAGTCCTCTTCCAATCCTCCATGACGACATCATGGAGCTGGTGGATGTTAGAGACCTTGTGATCTTCCACCTTCCATTTGAGGATGCCCCACAGATGCTCAATAGGGTTTAGGTCTGGAGACATGCTTGGCCAGTCCTTTAGCAAGGCAGTGGTCGTCTTGGAGGTGTGTTTGGGGTCGTTATCATGCTGGAATACTGCCCTGCGGCCCAGTCTCCGAAGGGAGGGGATCATGCTCTGCTTCAGTATGTCACAGTACATGTTGGCATTCATGGTTCCCTCGATGAACTGAAGCTCCCCAGCACCGGCAGCACTCATGCAGCCCCAGACCATGACACTCCCACCACCATGCTTGACTGTAGGCAACACACACTTGTCTTTGTACTCCTCACCTGGTTGCCGCCACACATGCTTGACACCATCTGAACCAAATAAGTTTATCTTGGTCTCATCAGACCACAGGACATGGTTCCAGTAATCAATGTCCTTAGTCTGCTTGTCTTCAGCAAACTGTTTGCGGGCTTTCTTGCGCATCATCTTTAGAAGAGGCTTCCTTCTGGGATGACAGCCATGCAGACCAATTTGATGCAGTGTGCGGCGTATGGTCTGAGCACTGACAGACTGACCCCCCACCCCTTCAACCTCTGCAGCAATGCTGGCAGTCTCATACGTCTATTTCCCAAAGACAACCTCTGGATATGACGCTGAGCACGTGCACTCAACTTCTTTGGTGGACCATGGTGAGGCCTGTTCTGAGTGGAACCTGTCCTGTTAAACCGCTGTATGGTCTTGGCCACCGTGCTGCAGCTCAGTGTCAGGGTCTTGGCAATCTTCTTTTAGCCTAGGCCATCTTCATGTAGAGCAACAATTCTTTTTTTCAGATCCTCAGAGAGTTCTTTGCCATGAGGTGCCATGTTGAACTTCCAGTGACCAGTATGAGGGAGTGTGAGAGCGATGACACCAAATTTAACACACCTGCTCCCCATTCACAGCTGAGACCTTGTAACACTAACAAGTCACATGACACTGGGGAGTTATTTTGAGGGGACAGCAAATTTACACTGTTACACAAGCTGTACACTCACTACTTTACATTATAGCAAAGTGTCATTTCTTCAGTGCTGTCACATGAAAAGATATAATCAAATATTTACAAAAATGTGAGGGGTGTACTCACTTTTGTGAGATACTGTGTGTGTGTGTATGTGTGTGTGTATATATATATACATATATATATATATATATATATATATATATATATATATATATATATATATATATATATATATATATATATATATATATATATATATATATACACACACACACACACACACATACATACACACATACATACATACATACACACACACACCACTCTGTAAGCACCACTGTGTATGTGTGTATATCTATCTATACGGGTGCATCTAAAAAAATATGGGTTTTTTTCCCGTCATTTCATTCAAAAAGTAGAACTTTGATATATTCTAGATTCATTAGACATAAAGTGAGATATTTCAAGCCTTTTTTGTTTTAATCTTGATTATTACGGCTTACAGCTCATGGAAATCAAAAATCCAGTATCTCAAAATATTAGAATAAAGAATTTATAATACAGAAATTTCGACCTTCTGAAAAGTATGTTCATTTATGCACTCAATGCTTGGGCAGAGCTCCTTTTGCACGAATTACTGCATCAGTGCGGCGTGGCATGGAGGCAATCAGCCTGTGGCACTGCTGAGGTGTTATGGTTGCTTTGATGGCGGCCTTCAGCTCCTCTGTATTGTTGGGTCTGGTGTCTCATTTTCTTCTTAACAATACCGAGTTAGGCAATTTGGCTGGCCAATCAAGCACAGTAATACCATGGACACAAACCAGTTACTAGTAGTTTTGGCACTGTGGGCAGGTGCCAAGTCATGCTGTAACAGGAAATCAGCATCTCCATAAAGCTTGTCATCAGATGTGTCATCAGCATGAAGTGCTCTAAAATCTCCTGGTAGACGCTGCATCGACTCTCGACTTGAGAAAACACCAGCAGATGACATGGCAACCCAAATCATCACTGACTGTGGAAATTTCACACTGGACTTCAAGCAACTTGGATTCTGTTCCTCTCCACTCTTCCTCCAGACCCTGGAACCTTGATTTCCAAATGAAATTATAAATTTACTTTCATCTTCCCCGTGATTGTGGTTGTGTACTGATCCAGACTGAGAGATTAAAGGCTCAGAAACCTTTGCAGGTGTTTTGAGTTAATTATCTGATTACAGCTCTTCTCAGGACGACATTTCTGTATTATAAATTCTTTATTCTAATGTTTTTAGATACTAGATTTATTTCCATGAGCTGTAAGCCGTAATCATCAAGATTAAAACAAAAAAGGCCTGAAATATTTCACTTTATGTTAAATGAATCTAGAACATATGAAAGTTCCACTTTTTAAATTAAATTATGGGGGGGGGGGGTGAACTTTTCCACAATATTTACATTTTTTGAGATGCACAGACGGACAGACAGATAGACACTGAGATTACAGCTCTTGAGGGTCTTACAAAAAAAACAAAACAAAGCATACATGGCCCAGGCAGAATTTGAGTTTGACATCCTTGGCATAGACAGACTGTGCTTTGCTTAAGATAAAATATAAAATCCTTTGTAGCTTACTTTCTGATGTCATTGATTAATGCTGCAAATGGCTTTTCCCATGCATACATCTTAATAATTCGTATCCCAGACACCACCTCATTCATTGTGCATACTCTGCTGTCAGTAAGGACAGCTGTCGCATTCCTAAAGAGAGACACAGACAGGAGGGGGAATAGGAATGATGATCTGTTTTAATTAAACCTGAAAATCACATAATTTTCTGGGAAAAAAACCTTCATGTATCCTACTTATGCTCCTGAGTGTGTGTAAATTTACACAAAGACTTACTTACATTTACTGGCTGCACATCATGTAATTTGCAATGAGTTACTGCACTTTTGTACATGGATTACACTGTCAAGTTTAAAAAGCTTGTGTGTTTTAGTTACACACACAAACTGAATGAAAATGACCAGAAACGCAGATCATCAGTTTATAGTAATGGAATCAGTAAGGGACTGTCTAAAAAGCACAGTATTGATACAGTACTTATTTATTTATTTTTCATATATTTTATTAATGGTTATTAATGATGTACATTATTAAATGAGTAATTCCACTTCTAAACTTATTATGCCATTTAAAACCCAGAGTTAGTCTTAGCAACTACAGCAAAATGCTGTAAAAAAAAAAAAAAAAGAATTTTTTTTTTTTTTTTTAATTTTTGCTAATTTTTTTTCTGCAAAGAAACAGAAATGAAACAACAAATTTTATGACTTGCAGGTCCATGTACGTCATTCATTATGGTTTCAAAATTGAAAAGCAAAATACAAATAAATACATGTTCATTCATTTTCTGTTTTAATATTGACAATTAAATTACTAAATAACTATGTTTAAAACCTATTTTTGTTCAAAAATGCTAAATATTTCAAATATGCCTCATTTATAGTTTCTTGCAGTCTTATTTTTTGAGTTGGATTTATTTTGTTTTGTGGCATGCTTGTTCCAAAACTTTAATCTTGTTTTGCTGAAGCCATTCTCTTGTTTATTTGGATGTGTGCTTTGGATCATTGTCATGCTGAAAGGTGAAAATTGTCTTTCTCGCTTTAATGGGAGAAAAATTCAAATTATATTCAGCTCTCTGTCCACTCCAGAGTAAGAAAATACACATTTTGTCCTTTTTGTGTCTTTATTTCTTGAGAAACAGGAGAGAATCCTGAATGTGCAGTGAATGTCCCAATATAAAACCAACTTTACCACGGTACAGAGACTAGCCATTTAACAATTTAACGAGTGACCTGCATTCCAAACAATGTAAGTGATGCATTTGGAGGGTGCTTTGAAGCGAGAACAATCATAATAGTCATGCTGTAGGATCGTTTCAAAAATGTCCAATAAAAATTGTGGATGATAAAGTCTTGAAAAGAGTAGATAGGAATGATTAATCCTGAATGAGGTTTTCTGCTACCTGTCACACTGGTTTAGCGTCATCAGTTAAGACAACAGCAACGAGAAGTATAAATTTGCATGTTCTCTAAATGTTTAGCTCAACATTTATATTTAGATTTAACATTGTGACGGCGGAGCAACAGCCCGCGCACATCAAAGGATTATCACTCCTCACACCGCCGCTGAAATGGTGCTGAAAGGACAGCTCCGCTTCAGCACCCCCTTTGTTTTGGACAGCATGGCAGTGCGTGGCGGGGCGGCAGAATTACACACAGCTGGAAGAAAATTATTGTAGCGGTAGCTCTCTACCCTCCGGGAGACGATGGCAGAGTATAAAAGGGGGCCCTCAGAGAAAGCCATGTGAGCGCGTTCTCTCCATGCTGATGCCTATTTCTTTGTCCCCCACAGACAACGAAAATTATGAGGACGACAGTGCTCCCTGGCTGACTCCCACCACATCACTTCCTTCCAGCTGATGACCTCACTGCCTGGATCAAGTCGTGCCTCTGCTCAGCCTCACACTCCATGACTTGGCCTTTTCACTCCCCCACTCCAATACCAATCCACATCAAGCAACTAAATAAACACCCAGTTTTTGCTCATCCTGGTTTCCTGTGCGTCTCTGCTCTTCCTCTTGCAGCACTGAGTTACTACAACATTTAGATATAGATTTGACATTTAGATTTAAATAATTTTTTTATTTACAATACATAAAGTTTATATTTAACATTTAGATTTATATTTAGCTATAAGATTTAGGATTCATATTTATATTTAACATTTGCACTTAGATTCGGATTTAACATTTATATTTAGGGTTTTTATATAAATTGAGTGATCTGCCACCAAAAGCTCCATGTTCTAAGTTGCTTAACGCATCCAGATGTAGGTACATTAGGAAATATCAGGAAACAAAAGCTGAAACTCTGATCCATCGTTTCATACTCATCTTTTGATCTTAAACTCAAATGTAATCAGTGTATAGCAAAAACAAAAGAACTGACCTTGCCATTCCAATACTTTGGAGGGAACATATGTAACCATATGAACCAGTTGACCTGGAAGTCCTTCATGCAGTTGTAAAACCAGAATTACATACATAACCTTCCAGTCTAATCTATAATAAAACTATAACTAATATTTGATTGTCTTTTTATCCCAATTCAATTTTCCCCAAAACTCACCCATGTGGAAGAGGTGTTTGTGTGTTTACACACCTGAATTTAGAGAAAAGTTTTCCAAACAGGGATTGCAGTGGCAGCAGAAAAATGATCACTGCCATACCCGCCAAGCACGAAGGTCCAATCTCCTGCCACAGAAGGAAAACTACAGCTACAGCTTGCAGTGGCCCCACCCACAGGAAGTGCAAGAAAATTGTCACCTGAAGAAAGAAGTACTCGTTAATAGAACACGATTGTTAATAGAACTATCATTAATAGAACAAGATAGTATACAGTCAAGAAAAAAGAAAGTACTGCTCATCAATCTGAGAAGGGTTATAAGGCTATCTCCAATAAATTTGAAATTCACCATTCTACAGTGAGTAGGATTGTTTAGGATTGTTTAAATTGAGGGCCTTCAAGACAACTGACAAACTTCCCAGGAGTGAGTAAATTCAGTCCAAGGTCACACCATTTAATGCTCAGAGAGATAAAGAAAAACTCAAGAGCTACATCATATGAGCTACAGACCTCTGTAAGCACACAAAATGTTTATTTTCATGACAGCACAATCAGGAAAAAGACAACAACATGTAAGGTTCTGAGACTATTTCTCCATACAGAATCTCCACATCCTTCAAATTTCATGATCCACGCTGGTGGACACTCCTCTTAAGTTTCAAGACAGGGGACTGGGATGGTCATGGCAGGAGCTTGATTTGGTGGTCAGTAAACCATTTTTGTGTTGATTTTGATGTATGTTTTGGATCATTGTCCTGCTGGAAGATCCAACCACGGCCCATATTAAGCTTTCCGGCAGAGGCAGTCAGGTTTTCATTTAATATCTGTTGATATTCGATAGAGTCCATGATACCATGTATCCTAACAAAATGTCCAGGTCCTCTGGCAGAAAAACAGCCCGAAACATTAAAGATCCACCAACATATTTAACCGTGGGCATGAGGTACTTTTCCATATGGCTACCTCTCTGTGTGCTCCAAAACCACCTCTGGTGTTTATTGCCAAAAAGCTCCATTTTGGTTTCATCTGACCATAGAACCCGATCCCATTTGAAGTTATAGTAGTGTCTGGCACACTGAAGACACTTCAGTTTGTTTGGATGAGAGTAGAGGCTTTCTTCTTGAAACCCTTTCAAACAACTTATGGTGATGTAGGTGACTTCGGATTGTAGTTCTGGAGACTTTCTGACCCCAAGAAACAACTAACTTCTGCAAGTCTCCAGCTGTGATCCTTGAAGATTATCTGGCCACTCGAACCATCCTCTCCACAATGCGTTAAGACAATATAGACACACGTGCTCTTCCAGGTTGATTCATAATATTTCTAATTGACTGGAACTTCTTCATTATTGCCCTGATGGTGGAAATGGCCATTTTCAATGCTTTTGCTATATTCTTATAGCTACTTCCCATTTTGTGAAGCTCAACAACGTTTTGCCGCACATCACAGCTATATTCCTTGGTCTTACCCATTGTTATGAATGACTAAGGGAATTTGGCCTATGTGTTACCTCATATTTATACCCCTGTGAAACAGGAAGTCATGGTTGAACTATTTGCTATTCCTAGACACTCAGGTGTACTAAAAAAAATCTAGAATATCACTGGGAATATACTTCAAATATATTTTTCTCATATGAATTCATATTGGTGCCAATAACTGTTGCACACCTAAATCTAACAAAGATTTTTTCTGTGTTGTGTTTGCAATTGTTTTATATCCATGAGAGCAGAGTATTTTTGTGAATATTTTCAACAAAATATCAAACGGTTAAACAATAAAAACCAAGGGTGCCAATATTAGTGAGGTGCACTGTAACTGGAGTGGGTCATTGATACGTTTGCTACGAGAATAAATTCAGCAAGTAGGAGCTGTCAAACATCCCCCCACAATATGAAGTATCTCTCATCTGTGTTGAGCGAAAAACACTGTTAAAAAAAAAAAAAAGGACTGACATGTCTATCCAGAGTTAATAAATCAGAGTAGCACCTTAATACGAAAAAAGTTAAGTATATTCTTTTTTTTTTACAAGTCTACATACTTCATTTTCCTATAGATTTCATTTTGCAAGTCAATTAGGTCTTCAGCTTACCACAAAAAATTGTGAAATGGCTTAAACAGAACAAGGTGAAAGGATTCACTGAGCCCTGACCTGAATCCCACAGATAATTTGTGGACTGAACTGAGTAAGCATGTCTGAGCAAGGAGGTCCAAACCTGACTGAGCTACACCAATTCTGTCAGGCGGAATGGGCAAAAATTCCAGCAAAGTATTGTGAGATGCCTGTGGAAACCCCAAGTGTTTGATTTAAGTTAAAGCAATTAAACAGTAATGCCACCAAATACTATCAGAGTATACGTAAACATTTGACCCACTCAAAATCTGGTGTAGCAAATAAAAGCTGAAATAAATCTGTCTCTAAACTATTATTTAGAAATGACCTCTTACGGAAATAAAGAAGATTCCCTAATTGACTTAACACAGGAGAGGTATGGTAAAATGAAATGTGAAAAAATTAATTTGGAATTTGTGTTAATTTCATTAACTTACTTCCTGTGCTAACATCGGGCTCTGCTCTGTGCTGACTACTGTAGTGAGCACACCTCTGAACCAGGGGGGTCGAGCTCTGGACCCAGTAACCCTTTCCTACGGTAGACAGAACACATCGAGACATATTTGGCAGTAGTTTCCATGCTGCCAGATGGTCTTTTAGTGACATTAACTTTTTGGGCTAGGGGAGGCCCTCCAGTAGTAGCTAACTGCCCTAACAACCTTTGGTCCCCTGTTATGTCCCTCTCCGGCCCCTCAAGACCACTCCTTATTTGTCTGCTTGGTCTTTATGATCATTCTCAGATCCGGCCTATTAGCAGGCTGCGACTGTGGCCACCCAGTTCCCCTGGCTCTCCGTGGGGGGAGGCGGGCCACCACACTTGCCTTCTGTGCCTCCCTTACACTAGCGCTGGCCCAGGCTCCACTCATGGATGCCCGGGTGAACTCAGGTGAACACTGCCATTGTATGCAGTGACCCACAAGCAAGACCCACTACCGCATAGGCCTTGCCCACCAAAGCGGAGGCGGCCTCACATGGCTTGGATGGCAAAGCCGGTCCCCCTAAATTACCTGCTGTCGATGGAGAGAGGTAGCTCAAAAGCGCCTCCTCCACCTTCGGCACAGCTAAATAGCCATGCCGTTCATTCCCACTATGGGGTTATAAATATGGCTTATGTATGGTTTTCCCCAGAAGCGTGATATTTTGTCATGCACAAAGGGGAGTTTTCTGCAGTGTGAGGGAGATTTATTTTCACTGGGGAGAAAAAAGCTCATCCAGCCTCAGTAATCACATCAAGCAGCTCTTTATATGATTGAGAGCTGCTCTCCGTTTTTAGCACACCCTTTTGGCTCCTTGGAGTCAGAGAGGATTTTTTTTTCTGGCTTTCCATAGCGGAAGGAGCAGTCACGACGAGAGCTCCAAAATCCGGTGGAGAGCCGGACCCGGAAGACAGAGCAAGTGATAGAGCAGCGCTCATCTCCGGCTCCTCTTCTAGATCCATACCAGATCCCCAGGACCAGATGGCCCAGATCCATGAGGCACTGAAACCCAACTCCCTTCAGCCATGAATAGAGTGAGCCAAGAGCGGAGCTGCCTGATTGTAAGTCATTCACAATGCGCACAGTCAGACCTCTTGAGGGCTGCCCTGGCATGCTCCATCCTTAGACACTTGTGTGTCCAGCACCCCTGTGATGAAATGGGAGGAAGGCGTAACACACTTTCTGAATTCTCGCTCACTCATACTCATTTTCCGTTTTTTTTAAAAGGGACAGAAAAGTAAAGAGATTTTTCTTTCTTTTTTTGAAAAGATAGAGAGAAAATTAAGAGTCTTTTTGCAAACGTTACGCAAATGACCGACATGCAGTCTCGCTGAAGATTATAAGGCTGACAGCACGCTTCACAGGTGCAATTTTTATATCACGCGACCCACTTAATTGCCACGTCACCTCATCATGGCAAGTCTATAAATAGGCATAATGCTACACAAGCTTTAGATGCCGGTCACACTTCCCACAGCGTGGAGCTCATGCAATGTTGAGTTCCCTCAAAAAGGGAACATGAATCAATGGATGCACCATGTGTATTTGACTGTAAATTTGTTAAAATTTTATGTTTACTCGGCCTAGAAGTTGATTTCAGTTATTATGTGTTTGGAATATGTAGCAAGTCATTGAAATATAAGTAAATTGCTTCACATGTCTTTATCAGGCTTTTAACTTACAATAAAACGAGCTAATTTCCTACAAAACTGCAAAAAAAAATTGCTGTGTTTTTTTGTAGTCAATTAGGAATGTACACTGACATCTTGCTCCAACCAAAGTGCTTCTCAATATTCAAATTGAAGCTTCCATGTTTCCTCGCTCCTCCGTCCTCCAGCCTGTGAGCCGGAAATCGATCGACGCCAACCATCTTGAAGGACATATCAATTCTCTAATTGCACAGTGAGGAGGTGAAGAACGAAGAGTGAGGAAGCTTCCAGAGGAGCTAGGAGTGAGGATACACAGGTGTATCCTATGTGGAAGTGTTTCTTGTTGAAAAACCTGACGCAAGTATAAATTCCCCATCTCTTTTACATCTTCCAAAATCCAAAATCTCAAACAAAAAGTTCTTTGATGATGTGATGGGATGTTGTGTGAAATATAATTAAATAATAATATGTAATGAGTATTGTAATTAATTGTTAAGATATGCAAATTAATGTTTGAATATGCAAAGCTGCACAAAATATGTGATAAATTATGTATTGTTCATTAATTCGCTGTTGAATAACCGAGATATTTCACATATTATCAGTGCATTTTGCTTTATTAACAATGTTGTTATTAAACAAACTCCAACAACATAACGGCAGATCCCTGAAGCACAGTGAGGTAATCCAACTGAGCACAGTCATCATTGATCAACATTGATTTGAAGTGACACTTGAGAGAGTGAGGATATTCCATTCGACTTGCTTCGATACCTCTCTCCTTGCATCTCATCCTTGCATCCTTCCCTCACATCCTAAGGGGTTGGAGCTAGAGTATGCAAATACATATAGAAATAGAGTTCTATTTGTATATGTGCATGTGCAATATCCTCAGTATTTACAGTATCTCACAAAAGTGAGTACACCCCTCACATTTTTTATTATATCTTTTCATGTGACAACACTGAAGAAATGACACTTTGCTACAATGTAAAGTAGTGAGTGTACAGCTTGTGTAACAGTGTAAATTTGCTGTCCCCTCAAAACAACTCAACACACAGCCATTAATGTCTAAACCGCTGGCAACAAAAGTGAGTACACCCCTAAGTGAAAATGTCCAAATTGGGCCCAATTAGCCATTTTCCCTCCCCGGTGTCATGTGACTTAGTGTTACAAGGTCTCAGGTGTGAATGGGGAGCAGGTGTGTTAAATATGGTGTCATCTCTCTCACACTCCGTCATACTGGTCACTGGGAGTTCAACATGGCACCTCATGGCAAAGAACTCTCTGAGGATCAGAAAAAAAGAATTATTTCTCTACATAAAGATGGCCTAGACTATAAGAAGATTGTCAAGACCCTGACACTGAGCTGCAGCACGGTGGCCAAGTCCATACAGCGGTTTAACAGGACAGGTTCCACTCAGAACAGGCCTCGCTATGGTCGCCAGTTGAGTGCACATTCTCAGCATCATATCCAGAGGTTGTCTTTGGGAAATAGACGTATGAGTGCTGCCAACATTGCTGCAGAGGTTGAAGGGGCGGGGGGATCTGCTATCCATAAATTTTATTCATTAATTAAGGAGTGAAAGACATCAGGAGTCAGGTGCAGTCATTTATTATCTGCTTGTATTATAAAAGTTACTTCTCGCCATGGTTGGTGTTTAGCGATTGAATGATCTGACTTGCCATAGATTCCTCAAACATAATAGAGGGGGAGCTTTGTAATGAGCAAATTAATGTGCCTCTTAAGTGATGTGCGGCATTAACTTAACGCCGGCCAGCATGTGACATTAAAGTAATGCCTGGATGTGCTCAGCGTTTATTTAACACCTAATGGTGTTATCTAAACCCCTGGTGGCAATTAGAAAATGGCATTTTTAAACCTAAAATGGCATAACAATGTACGCGAATAATGACCAATTTGGTTTTCTATAGATTTTTGGATATCCGTGCACACCGAATACTGAGAACTGAGTGACGTGGCATGGGAAAAAAAATCTCCCATTTGCATTGACTTATCTCTGTGAGGCTGTTTTTCTTATTTGTGCATCCTCATTTACTTTTTCGCCTCCTTTCTTAGCTCCACCCCTTTGGGATGTGAGGGTAGAATGCAAAGATGTGATGCGAGGAGCGAGGAATCAAAACAATCAAATGGAATATCCTCGCTCTCTCAAGCGTCACTTCAAAGCGACGTCAATTAATGATGACTGTGCTCAGCTGGATGACCTCACTGTGCTTGAGGGATCTGCCATTATGTTGTTGGAGCTTGGGTAATAACATTCTTAGTAAAGCAAAATGCACTGATAGAATGTGAATGTCTGGTTATTCAACAATGAATTAACAAACAATACATAAATTGTCGCATCTTTTGTGCAGCTTTGCATATTCAAACATGCAAAGATCAATTAATTACAATACCCATTTTAAGCATATTATTATTTAATTATATTTCACACAAAATTACATCACATCATCAAAGGACCTTTTGTTTGAGATTGTGGCAGATGTAAAGGAGGAGGGGAATTTATACGTGCATCAGGTTTTTCAACAAGAAACACTTCCGCATAAAAGTATGTGAACCTCTAGGATTACCACTTAATTTGAAGGTGAAATTAGAGTCAGGTGTTTTCAATCAATGGGATGACAATCAGGTATGATTGAGCACCCTGTTTTATTTAAAGAACAGGTATCTATCAAAGTCTAATCTTCAAAACACGTTTGTGGAATTGTGGTATTGTGGAAGGATATTTCTGATGACCTCAGAAAAAAAAGAGTTGTTGATGCTCTTCAGGCTGGAAAAGGTTACAAAACCATATCTAAAGAGTTTGGACTCTACCAATCCACAGTCAGACAGATTGTGTACAAATTAAGGTAATTCAAGACCACGGTTACCCTCCCCAGGAGTGGTTGACCAACAAAGATCACTCCAAGAGCAAGACTGAAACATATGGTTTTATTGAAAGCTCTGGTGCTCTGCTGTGTCTGATTTGCACAGAGTGCATTGCCTCATTTAAAAAATCAAATGTTAATAGACATTTCAAAACCCACCATGCAGCTTTTGCAGCAAAGTACCCAGTGGACAAAAGCCTAAGGAAGGTGTGCACAGAACTCCAACGGAAACTGCAAGCCGGACAGCAGCAACTGCAAGCTTTGCTGGCTCCTTGGCTCAATCTTTTACTGTCAGACGATATATAAAGTCATGCATGTTTAGTATGGCAACTGAACTGTCTGCAGACTTCGAAGAAGGAGAAAATCCCTCAGGAAATAAAAGACATGCCCCTGTCAGCCCGAACAGTGTATGACATGACAGCACGTGAGATAGAGAGGGAAAATATGTTACATGGATATAACTTTGGCAGATTTTTGTTGTCTTGCGCTGTATGAGTCTACAGACACACACTCACTCCCTCTCTCTCTCACTCTCTTACACACAAACACACAGAAGAGGTTTTATGCTGCTCAGGTGGAAACTCAACATCAAAGTGAAAGCACAATGAATTTGAATTTGTTTTTAGTCTATGCACCTCAATAAAGTTATTGTTATTGAAATGTTTTTTCTAATAGTAAAATATTAGTTTTTGCATTGGCTCTTTGGAAAAAAATGCATTAAACAAAAATTAAAAAAAAGGCTCTTTGGTGAAAAAAAGGTTCCCGACCCCCAATCTAAAGGCCTCTCTCACATTGGCTAATGTTAACGTTCATGAGTCCACCATCAGACGAACACTGAACAACAATGGTGAGCAAGGCAGGGTTGCTAGCAGAAAGAAAGAAGCATTCCAGCATAGGAAATTTATCTCATCTGTGAAACATGGTGGTGGCAGTATCATTGTTTGGCCCTGTTTTGCTGCATCTGGGTCAGGACGGCTTGCCATCATTCCTGGAACAATAAATTCGGAATTAGACCAGCAAATTCTAAAGGAAAATGTATGGACATCTGTCCATACATATATGTCCACCGAATCTCAAGAGAAATTGGGTCATGCAGCAAGACAACGACCCTAAGCACACAAGTCGTTCTACCACGGCATGGCTGAAGAAGAATAAAGTTGATGTTTTGGAATGGCTAAGTCAAAGTCCTGACCTTAATCCAATAGAAATGTTGTGGAAGGCCCTGAAGCAAGCAGATCATGTGAGGAAACCCACCAACATCCCAGACTTGAAGACTTGAAGTTGTTCTGTACTGAGGAATGGGCTAAAATTCCTCTAAGCCGATGTGCAGGACTGATCAACAGTTACCAGAAATTAGTATTAATTTTGTCAGCAATTTTTTAAGTTAGTCATATTCCTATGTCAAATGTCCTTGATTTTTTTTGCCTAATTAGTCAACTTTATCCCATTTTTTTTTTAATCAAGTTTTAGTTGTATAAAAGTCTGGGAATTTTAGTCTTACCTTAGTCAAAGAAAAACATAATTATTTTTGTGTAGTTTTAGTCACTAAAAACTGTAGACATTTTTGACCAAAAGATTATTATAGATTAACATTTCAGTCAATCTAGCGGTTAATTGGCAACAGGTCAGTAACATGATTGGGTATAAAAAGAGAGGCAGAGTCTTTCAGAAGCAAAGATGGGCAGAGGTTCACCAGTCTACAATTTGTGGGATGATTTCTCAATAATGTGCTTAAAATGTACAACATAAAATTGCAAAGACTATGAATATCTTCTCATCTACAGTACATATCATCATCAAAAGATTCAGAGAATCTGGAGAAAATCTCTGTGTTCAAGGGACAAGGGTGAAAATCAATATTGCATGCCTGTGATCTTCAGGCCCTCAGGCGGCACTGCATTAAAAACAGGCACGATTCTGTAATGGAAATCACTGTATGGTCTCAGAAACACCTCCAGAACTCATCGTCTATGAACACAGTTTGCCATGCCATCCACAAACGCTGGTTAAAGCGCTATCATGCAAAGAATATGTGAACATGATCCAGAAACACCACCGTCTTCTCTGGGCCAAAGCTCATTTAAAATGGATTGAGGCAAAGTGGAAAACTATTCTGTGGTCAGGTGAATCAAAGTTTTTTATTCTTTTTGGAAACCATGGATGCTGCGTCCTCTAAACTAAGGAGGACTAAATAGGAGAGGGAACATCCAGCTTTTTATTAGCGCTCAGTTCAAAAGCCTGCATCTCTGATGGCATGGGGGTGCATTAGTTCTATGGGATTGGCAGCTTGCACATTTTGGAAAGGCACCATCAATGCTAAGAAGTATATACAGGTTTTAGAGTAACATACGCTTCCATCCAGATTCCATCCCATCTTTACTTCTGAGAGACTCTGCCTCTCTAAGATACTCTTTTTATATCCAATCATGTTATTGACCTGTTGCCAATTAACCTAATTAGTTGCAAAATGCTCCTCCAGCTGTTTCTTTTAGTAACACTTTATTCTCCAGCCTTTTGTTGCCCAGTCCCAACTTTTTTGAGATGTGTTGCAGCCATCAAATTCAAAATTAACATATTTTTTTCCCTAAAATAGTTCATTTCCTCAGTTGAAACATTTGATATGTTTTCAATGTTCTATTGTGAATAACATGGGTTTATGAGATTTGTAAATCATTGTGTTCTGTTTTTATTTACATTTTACACAGCGTCCCAACTTTTAAGGAATTGGGGTTGTAAGAGTGACAGACTGTCAGCGCAAAAAAAATTAAAGTGGTACAGTATTTACTTGAGTAACTTTTTAAATATACATATTTTAAAGAGTAGGTTTAATTGGCCATACTTATCCTCTTGCTCAAATTTTTAATCACGAAATGTACTTTTACTTTGGTACATGTGGCGATCGTCTGTTACTGTTAAATGTTTCTGAATATATGTAGTTTTAATTATTCATTTATATCACATATAATGAGGTTGCGAGTCTTGCGATATGCTGCAGTGGTCTGAATGCAGACAACAACCGCTTACATTTTTAGCAGTCCTGAAGAGGGGGAAGAAGCAAGCAGCGAGCATGTCAACAGAGACAGGACACAAACGCACACATAAACAAACAAACAAACAAACAAACAAACAGTGTGTTCTTTTGTTCTCTGTTGTCTTGTTTAAACGCAGATGCTGACAAGTTTGTGGTGTTAACATTTGGAAATAAAGACAGTCAACCATTGGGAAAATGTTTGTTCCCTTTCAAAGGCAACTTCGATGTTGCATTTAGCATAACAGTATGGGAACGCCTTGTGCGCGTGACCGGTATCTGAAGCTTGTGTAAAATCATGCCTCTACTTATAGGCCTGCCATGATCAGGTGACGTGGCAATTAAGTGCGTCGCATGATATATATATATGGCACTTGTGAACCACGCCGCCAGCCTTATTATCTTCAGCGAGACTGCATGGCTCTTGTTTGTGTGACAAAAACGCTTCATTTCTACTCAATATTTTCTCAAAATCTCTGAACTTTTCTATCTCTTTTTTTAGAGGAAAAGAGGGGTAAGTAATGAGCGAGAAAGGATTCAAGAAGTGTGTTACGGCTTGCTCCCGTTTCATCACGGGGAAAAGTGCACACTTTCTGGCTGAAGTGTTAGCGGTGTAGTATGCAATGGTAACGCCTACATTAAGCAGCTCGGCTCGCGACTCGCGCTCTTCTCGAAAAAAACGGAAGCCGAAGCGAGTCGGGTTTCAGAGCCTCGCGGATCTGGGCCGCTGCCGAGGCAGCCAGCCGTCTCAGGTTCGGGGGATCTCTTATAGATCCAGACGAGGAGCCGGAAACAAGCGCTGCTCTATCTCTCGCTCTGTCTTCCGGGTTCGGCTCTCCGCTGGATTTTGGAGCTCGCGTCGCGCCTCCTCCTTCCGCTATGGAAAGCCAAAAGGTTAATAATTCCTCTCTGACTCCAAGGAGTTAGATGGATGTGTTAAAAACTGAGAGCAGCATATAAAGAGCTGCTTGAAGTGATTACCCAGTGAAAGTAAATCCCTCACACTGCAGAAACTCCCCTGTCTTCCAAAAGTTTATGACAAAATCTCAGTCTTCTGGGGGAAAACCACGCATAAGCCATATTCATAACCCCACGATGTTGGATTATTCGGCCATTGTGGGAATGAACGGCATGGCTATTTAGCTATGCTCAAGGTGGAGGAGACGCTTGCGAACTCCACCGACGGCAGATAATTACGGGGGCCGGATTGCATCCAAGCCATGTAAGGCCACCATGGCATTAGTGGGCAAGCCTATGCAGTAGTAGTCTTGCTTGTGGGTCACTGCAGACAATGACAGGGTTGCAGGCCTACCAAGCAGACTTGCTGAGTGAGCTCGACATATGGTGGCATTCAAAAAAAAAAGCCAGTTCCTAGCAGGCTGGGCTCCTTCTACAATCAGGGTTACTTGGCCACCGTTTCGGCCAGCCATGCCCCTGTCGATGGAGCCTCTGTGGGGAAATATCCTCTAACTTCGAGGTTCATGCGTGGTGTCAGACGGCTGAGGCCCATCTGCAGGCCGCGCATACCTTCCTGGGACCTTCTGTGGTCCTGGAAGGTCTGTTGGGTGCCCCATTTGAGCCCCTAGAGTGGATCCCATCCACAAGGAAATTGTATGCACTCAAGTGGCAGCTTTGTCTTGTGGTGTGAGGAACATCAGCTAGACCCAGTGAACTGCGCAATAGCTACAGTCCTGGAGTTCTTACAAGAACGTTTCTCAGCGGGCTGGGCTCCTTCTACAATCAGGGTTACTTGGCCGCCGTTTCGGCCAGCCATGCCCCTTTTGAGGGAGCCTCTGTGGGGCAAAATCCTCTAACTTCGAGGTTCATGCGTGGTGTCAGACGGCTGAGGCCCATCTGCAGGCCGCGCATACCTTCCTGGGACCTTCTGTGGTCCTGGAAGGTCTGTCAGGGGCCCCATTTGAGCCCTTAGAGTCAGCCTCTGAGAAGCTTCTGACTCTAAAGTTAGCTCTTTTACTGGCCCTGACATCTCTCAAGCGAGTGGGAGGTCTACAAGCTCTCTCTGTTGCCCTTTCCTGCCTTGACTTTACCCCTGGATTAGCCAAGGCCTTCCTGTATCCTAGGCCGGATTATATTCCTAAAGTGCCTACATCGGCTGCCCACCCTGTGGTGTTGCAGACTTTCTGCCCTCCTCTGTTCCTCACACCGGAACAAGAGAGGATGCACCTGCTGTGTCCAGTAAGGGGTCTCTGTACTTACGTCCACCGCTCTGGCCAGTGGCGTAAGTCGGAGCAGCTACTGGTCTGCTTTGGTAGCGACAGGAAAAGTGATGCTGTGTCAAAGCAGCGCATCTCTACTTGGATAGTGGAAGCAATCTCTAGGGCTTACGACACGCGGTCTCGCCACGCCTCTGGGCATAAGAGCTCATTCCACTAGGGCAGTCACCTCCTCGAAGGCTTTGTCCAAAGGGGTATCCTTGCAGGATGTGTGTGCGGCTGCAGGGTGGTCTACGCCACACACAGTCATTTGTTATTACAGTCTGGATATTCATTCCACCCCGGGCTCGAATGTCTTGCAGTGACCCTCGGGCTTGGGTATTTTTGAACAGGCCGTACCCTCGGTATGACGGAGTGGGTATTCCCGTTCCCATACTGTTATGCTAAATGCAATGTCGAAGTTCCCTTTGAAAGGGAACGTCGGGGTTACGCATGCAACCCTGTTCCCTGAGAAGGGAACGAGACGTTGCATAGCACTGTCATACCAGGGCAGGCCTGTGAATTGCGTCTTCGCTTCAGATAATAGAGGCTGGCGGTGTGGTTCACAGGTGCCATATATATATCATGCGACGCACTTAATTGCCACGTCACCTGATCATGGCAGGCCTATAAGTAGAGGCATGATTTTACACAAGCTTCAGATACCGGTCACGCGCACAAGGCGTTCCCATACTGTTATGCTAAATGCAACGTCTCGTTCCCTTCTCAGGGAACAGGGTTACATGCGTAACCCAGACGTTTTTTGGTGTGTGTGAGATTTTATGTTGAAAATTACAGGTTCTGCGTTATTGTTCCCATCACAGGACTAGGATATGCTGCTTCATCTTGAACCCAGGTTTTATATCATATAAACAGAACAGTCAGACTTTCAAGGAGAGATGTGACGTACAGTTCTCCATGTAGTCTGAGAGTCAGGATTTTCCCTTCATTTTAATCACATCCTCAGTAACTAGTAACTTGCTACTTGAGTAGTCTTCTTATTGGATACTTTATTACTCTTACTCAAGTAATTATTAACATTATTACTTTTACTGTAACTTGAACAATTATTTTTATATGTAGCTTTAATTTATTTTGTGGTATTATTTTAGGCACATAATATTTGTCAATACCCTTGACTTAGATGAAGATCACATCACATTTTATGACATTCATTCAGAAAACCATGAAATTCCAAAAGGTTCACATACTTTTTTCCTGCCACTGTATGTAATACTGGATCATTTTCCTCTAAAAATAAATGACCAAGTATAATATCTTTGACAATTTTTTAAAATTGGGTTCTCTTTATCTACTTTTAGGACTTGTGTGAAAATCTGATGTTGTTTTAGCTCATATTTATGCAGAAAATTTTAAAGGGTTCACAAACTTTCAAGCACTACTGTAAGATGAGAACCTACACAAAGTAGCAAAAACTGATAAGGCAAACCAGTTATTGTCTGTAGCACAGCATATCACATGTTAAGATCAAGGAAAAAAAACATAGCCATGACTCATTTTGGTGCCATGTAATCAGCAGAACACATTTCCACAAAAGTATCAGTGGCTATTACAGGAAAACACAACATACAACTAACAAAAGAATTATAAATGATTGTGAAACATACAGAAAATGTTTTGGTGGAACAATTTCTCTTGCATCCCAGACAAAAAAATGTGTTGTTCCAAATTGGCAAAGATGATTTCAAAGACATGAAACCATGGGTGTAGGAGCCATTATATATGGGGGGTGGACCCCCAGATTTCAAAATCTAGGTTTTGTTCACGTCACACCGTGTTGGATGTTTGGGATGGGGGCACCATCATGTGAGGAGCGCTCCCAAAATTGGAGCTATGATTTGGAGACTGTGTGTTTACAATTTCTGTCGTGATACTGGAAAACGTCCTTTATTAAATAAAGTATATTATGCAGTTTATGGTATGTAGTTTATGGTATTTGTGTTCTAATTATCTTATAGTCCGTCTCTCTGACTGTGCACCCGAGCCTTTATAATCTCCCCTCCCCAGTCTGTGTATTCTCGATCTTCTGTCACTCAAATGCCCTCTTACAACCACACTAATTAGTACATTCTGTTCCCTAAAGTCATTAGAAATGAGCATTTATGTGCTTTATTTAAAAATACATATTTTCGGGTGAGCATGCCCCCCATACCACCTAGCATTTCAGTTTCCCCCCCAGGTTCAAAATCACTCCTATGCCCCTGCATGAAACTAATAGAAATAGTTGGATTCTGTAGAAGGTTTTGCAGATATTGCAAAACCACTGAACTCTCTCATTTCAGAAAAAAAAAAGATGCTTTAGATTGGCGTCCAGTACATCAGACTGCATTTGAAAAATTTTAAAACAGCTCTGATCGGATGTCCAGGATTGTGTAATCCAGACAGGACACTACAGACAGCTGCAACAGAGGAAGCCCTTTCAGCTATCCTTCTGCAGAAAGTAAAGGGAAATTTGTGTCCCATTGCTTATGCTTCTCGAATACTCTCTCCAGTTGAAAAGAGTCCTGTACCAGACATCTCTTGGTCGTTCATTGGCAATGTAACACTGAATATATCTATGGTTTCACTGAAGTGACACTGCATACGCCACACACACACCTCTACAGCTTCTATTGTATGGCAAAGTGAAGTGGAGTATCTAGCACCAGGTTAGGCAGACCTTAGATTTAGGATCCAAAAACTTGAAAATTGTCTACAAACCCAGCTCCATGCTGCCACGAACACTTCTGTATGAAGGCACTCCACATGCGTGGGAAGACGAGCACATTCGACCTTCTGAAAGTGTTTTTGATGTCAAAGCTATGGAAGGAGCTGTGGACGTGTATGTTGATGGCTCTAGGTATTGGCTAGGTATCTCTAGATATATAAAGGTATATCTAGGTATATAAGAATCTATGTAACTCTTTGCTGGCCATGTATCACCAAGCCGCTCAGCAAACCGGGCTCAGTCAGAAATACAACAAAACGTATTATGACCAGGATGTACACCATCATAAATTTGAGCTTCGTGATGATCATGGTAAAGAACTACCACTATGAGGGTGCATTGTACACTAACTGGGTGGGACCATACACAGTGACTGATAAATGTGGAGACTCAGTTGATAAGGTCCTTCATAGACTAAAAATAAACAACCTGTAAATGTAAAAATATTCATTAGCCTCCCCTAAGCAAATCAATATAGCAGCCAATATGTTTTCTTTCTGATTTCTTTTTTTCATCAACGGTTCGATTCCATCGCATCGTAAACCTGTTCCTGGGCAGGCACTAGGACCTGGGGGAGGCCACTGTACCCATTTGTCCGTGCGTTTTTTGGTTGACAGACACACATCCAGTGGCTTATCGTGGGTACCTCCCATCGGCGGACCTCCAGACAGTAAGCATGTTTACATGCACGTTAAAAGTTCAATTTCAATTGAGCTAAAGCAATAATTTGACTTTTTAAAATGTCACGTAAACACTTTAGTCTGTCTGAAATCGAACTTCCGAAATTGGACTCGACTTCGTCCAGCATGTATACATTTTAATCGAGTCGTTCTTTTGGTCAGCGAATGATCCACGTGACACAGTTTACTGTTTAAACATTTTATGTTGGTTTTATTAATTATACTGACCATTATCATGGTTACAGTTCGGCTGCTCACTTGCTGCAGATTCACACACAGGCAGCGAGAGTGCAGAATGAAGCGGTCACGCTCCCTTCCTGGTCTTAAAGGGAAATACTCCCAGATCATTACAAGAGGTGACGTGCAACACAAGGGATCGCACCAAACCGTATCAGTCATTCGATTATGCATTGTGTCATGTATACTCGGACAATTGAACAAGACTGTAGCTCGACTACACAATAACTCGATTATAACTGCCCATGTAAACGTTGTTAATATAATTAACAAAGATTTTTTTCTAATGGTATTACATGACCTACATGTCTTCTCATTTCTCTCTCTCTATTTAAATTTGTCAATTTCAATTTAAATCATGCCTTTATTGGCACATTTTTAAAAACAATATTGCCAAAGCTTTAACACAAAACTTAAGTACGTAATATGACTTACTTAAATTATTTTTATATAATTTAAGTAAGTCATATTAGATCAGTCTCTAACACAAACTATGAGACAGGTACACCTTGACCAAAAATAACCTTTTTTCTATAGATTTTACACACATTGTTACTCTAAAATATACATGACTAGAAAGATGTCTTGGTAAAAACAGTCAAATAGAAAAACAAAAAAAGGCAATAAAATGCTAATCTTATATTTCTGGTGCTTAAATATTGTTAATATCAATAGCCTCTTTTACTTAACGTAATAATTTCAAGTTCAAAGTTCACCTGAAATCGTTGTCAGGAAGCAAAACCTACAGTCACGTAGAATGCGTTGTAGTGTGTGTCATGGCGAAAAGAAAGCAGTTATCATTAATAGCATATTTAAGAACACAAACAATGACAATGAGAAAACAGAGTAAAACACTAAAAAACAAGAGTTTAAGAGAGTAAACGGCAGCAGGTCTCTGATGAAGCAGTTTGGCAACTGTTTCCATGACTAGTGATAATGCTAGCCTGATCGTAGAAGGTTTTTAGAAACGCTTGCAAGGATAAACGTTGTCAACCTGCACATGGCTTTGAAAGTGAGACCGACTTCCAGGAATTAAATGGAGGTAACAGCCCATGTACAGTCATTCAGGCCTTTAGGGAGTACAGGGACTCAAATTCACAAAAAGTTCTGTGCCAGATACCACAGCACAGCAGTTGTTGGCTACTGTGAATACCATACCAATGAGTGGAGTGAGTGGAGTACACTTGAATGGAGTGTGTGCAGGTTTTCTCCAAAATTAATCTAATTTGAAGCTCGCAGCGTGCATACCTTCTGATCCCCATCTTGCCTCTGGTGTTTTTGAACATTGTGGGTCCACTGTTTACAAATTTGAATCCCAAGCTATTTGTGCGCTCATGAGTACGTAAGGGAAAGAGGACCGCCACACAAACTCAAATCAAAACACGTCACAAGGAAGAGGAGCAGGACACTGACATGACGGCTTTGTGGAATATTTTATGTTAAGTAAGACACGTTTTAGTTGATTATGTTGTGCAGTTAATGTTTACTGTCAGTAGGTCCACTGTATGAAACATAACTTTGTTTTTGAAGTGCTTTGGGCAGTTGTGCACTCAGTAGTTAATTATTTACTACTGTAGTAGTAGTTAAAAGCCTTTTTCTGTTTTGATAAGCTGACAGAATGTGCAATCCATAATGATTTCCCTTTGTACTGAGAATACTCACTGCTATAAACTCATTACGTCACTGTACCAGTGTGAGCAATTACCGTACATGGTCTACCTATCAGCATAGACTATCGTTGGTTACATGAGACTCTAGAAGCACTTTTGTGTGGCTAAGTTCAGGGACCGGGACCTTTTGCATGCCTTCTGACGTGCCAGATCACAAGCCTCATCCTGTTCTGGGACCTGCAGACATACAAATTAAGTGCTGCAAAGTGCCAAGAATGGACACGCGAGCATCAGAACTGGACCATGGAGCAATGGAGGATGGTGGCCTGGTCTCATGAATCATGTTTTCATTAACATCATGTAGCCGGCTGTGTGCATCGCTTACCTGGGGAAGAGATGGCACTATGATGCACCTTGGGAAGAAGGCAAGTTGGTGGAGGAAGTGTGATGCTCTGGGTTGTGTTCTACTGGGAAACCTTGGGACCTGGTATTCATGTGGATGTTGCTTGGACACATACCACCTACCTAAACATTTTTGCAGACCTAGTACACCACATCATGGCAACAGTATTTCCTAATGACAGTGGCATATTTCAGCAGGATAATGCACCCTGCCTCACATGACAAAGAGTTCAAGTTATTGACTTGGCTGCCAAATTCCCCAGATCCAATTGAGCATCTATGGGATGTGCTGGACAAAGAAGTCAACTCGATGGGTCAGAGTTGTTGCAGTGGTACAAGGGTGACACTACGCAATATTATGCAGGCAGTTTTAATGTTATGGGTGATCGGTGTACACACACACACACACACACACACACACACACACACACACACAGAGTGCACTTTATTAGGAACACCTGTACATCTGCTCATTCATGCTCATCTAATCAACCAATAATGTGGCAGCAGTTCAATTCATAAAATCATGCAGATACAGAACAAGTACTTCAGATAATTTTCATATAGTGATTGTGTGGAAAAGGTGTGATTTCTGTGACTTTAACCATGGCATTTGTGATGTTAGCAGATGGGCTGGTTTGAGTATTTGCATTTGGGAACAGTCTCGAGTTTACACAGAATGGTGCAAAAAACAAAAAACATTGAGTGACATTTTAGTGGGTGGAAATGCCTTGTTAATAAGAAAGGTAAGAGGGAATTGGCCAGATTGGTTCAAGCTGCCAGGAAGGATATAGTAACTCATATATATATATATATATAATCAGTCTTTACAACCATGGTAAGCAGAAAAGCATCTCAGCATGCACCAAAACACCATTCTGTGTAACTCTAGAGACTTATGTGTGAAAATCCCAGGAGATCAGCAGTTAAAGAAATACTCAAACCAACCAGTCACAGAGATCACTTTTTCCCCATTCTAGTATTTGTTTTTTACAATTGCACACACATTCACACACTACGGACAATTTGGAAATGCCAATCAGCCTACAATGACTGGGACTGGGGGAGGGCACCTAGAGGAAACCCCAAAGCACAAGAACATGCAAGCACCACGCACACAGGGTGGAGGTGGGATTAAAACCCCGAATCCCAGAAGAACAAAACAAACATGCTAACCACTAAGCCATTGTGTCCCCTGTGTGTGTGTGTGTGTGTGTGTTGGGGGGCGGGGGGTGTATTTGAACGGTGACACAATTTTTGTAATTTTGCCTCTGTGCCTCTGTACACCAGCACAATGGATTTGAAATGAAGCAATAAAGATGAAAAATTAAAAGCGGACTTTCAGCTTTAACTCAAGTGGTTTAACAAAAATATTGCATTAACCATTTAGGAATTACAGCCATTTTTTATATAGTCCCTAGAGAAATATATAGTGAAAGAGGTCAAAATTAAATGAAAACAGTCAAAATTAGTAACGTTTAGCAAAACTGGACAAAACACAGGAAGACAAACAAAACTTAATCCAATTAACACAACACAATTTTTATGTAATTCCAACACCACCACCAAAGCATGTCTTGAGTTTTCTAACATACAGTGTTTTTGCACATGAGGATGTGCATACGCACATACACACACACGCACGCATACATTCACACACACACACGCACGCACGCACACACTTGGTTGTCCCCCTGGGTGCAAAAGGATGCTAATTTCTGAGTGCTATTTCATGCAATTTCTGTCAGCAAACACTCTACTTTCATACATTCCATTCTCGCTACATTCCATATTTCATGCTGGCCAAATGAACAGCCCAGGAGGAGTTTGGGGGGGGGGTATTTTAGTCAAAAGAAATTAAACCATATGCCAAAAATTTGCAGGAGGAATCATCAGATACACTTGTGGCAATATAAACCAAAAGGAGCTTCAGTAAGGTGCCACCAAAACTGTGCAGATATAGCAAAAATCATATGACAAGCTCTCAAAAGTAGGTTTTGCATAAAACTTATTAAACAAATTTAGCATAAATTTGAGAGAGTAAGGGGTAAGATATCAAAGCATGTAAAAAATTCATTGTACACCTTATTTGAAAAGATATGTTTGTTTTTAAGTGTAAAAACATGAAAAACGCCCCAAAGGCTAAATTGAATGAGACAGCATCAGTTACTAGGGGGTCCCTAGAGAGACCAAACTTTCAAAGTTTCATGACAATACCTTATTGTTTACCCTGTAAAAATGCCTGAGGAATTCTGATTGGCCATTGGTAGCCATGTTTGTTAGGTAATTGGGTAATTATTAATGAGCACAGGGATGTAATATACCCAATTTCACCTTGATTGGACTTATGGTTATCTGAATTTAGGTCCACCCTCTATGTATGATCACACTGCACATTTTGCTACCTATCCTCAGAATCTTGTCCTGTACATGTGTTTCACATTTTGTGTCAATCAGTGCAACCAGGCATGCATTTACTTACAGCTGTTTACGTAAATTATGCTCTGCCTTCGTAGAACTGACTGGCATAGCAGCCAGACTGTTTACAAATCTCAACATTTTTTTGATAATTATTGAAGCACACAGAAAGCAGAGGGAGGGAGTACGATCAACTGACCAAGTTTCATGTCTGTAGCACCTACAGTTTGGTCCGTATGATCAGTTTTGAAGAAGAAGAAGAAGAAGAAGAAGAAGAAGAAGAAGAAGAAGAACTTTCCCTGCTAGGGAAAGAAAGTTGGCATTAAATATCAAATTAATATAATTAAGAAATGCCAGTTGTCAGTGTTACATACCTCATCAAATTTGTGGACGTCATTAGATAAAAGGTTGACAGTCTGTCCTGTGGAGGTCTTTCCCATAGCGACACTATTAAGACACAATGCCTGAGAGAAAAATTTTTTTTTTTTGAAAGACTCCTTTATAGCATCATGTTTAACATATAAAATAAGATATACAAGATAAAACAATAACAGGTGAAATAATTTAGAATAGAAAGTATTACTGTCTTTTGCTGTGATGATGTGACTCAAATGCCCAGTACAAAAACAGACCTTTTTGTAAATCATGTGGCACATGGCAATGCGAAATCTCATGCCAGCTCTCTGGACATTGAAGAAATAAAGGTGGTGCAGTAATGCAAGGGCCAGCGTGGAGAGAGACATCCCAGCAGCATACCCATAGGCCTCATACAGTGCATCCATGTTATTGGGATCATAGTTCTCAAAGTATTGAATAAGCTTGCCCAGAAACACTGGTTGCACCAACTTAATAAATTCCTGTAAAGAGGGAGAAAGAAGTGCTAAACAGAACAATACCATTTTAATCCATTACTCATGATTTGTAGTACCTGATGACAGTTGGTTAAATAAATAATGTCAGAGGTTCAGAATGACTGGTCTGATATATACAGTCAGGTCCATAAACATTTGCACGTTGACAGGTAAGTTATTGTTATTTTAGCTGTCTACCACAGTATATTGGAGTTGAAATGAAATAATAAATATTATTTTCTTTGAGGGTAATTACATCCAAATTGGGTAAACAGTGCAGCACCTTTTATATGTAGTTCCTGGTCCTCCTCAACTGGCCATAAAAAGACCCCTGTTAAAGTTGCAGGTTTTTGTGATGTAAACAGTGAAATTAGGGATGCACCGAATGTTCGGCAACCGAAATTATTCGGCCGAAAATAGCAAAAAAAAATAAAATAAAAAAGCACTTTCGGTGTTTGGCCGAATGAGTGAAAAGGCCGAATAAATTTGACCGAACAATGACGTGTTTGATGATGCGCCAAATAGCCTAGTAACCAGAGTGAGATGCGCGAATTTCATGACCTCCACTTCCGGCAGCGCGCTCGGAGCGATGAGGGGGCGCGCACATGCACGAGCTACGTGCACGAGCGCATGCTCTTCGGATGTTGACAACCGTGACATTGTTTACTGTGCTTAATTGTTTCTGTTCCGGAGTACTCTGTCATGTCGCGAGACGTAAGGGAGTACGGAAGCAGGTAAAGACGTATTTATATAAGGGAACAGAACATTAACAACGTATCTAACTATACTATATCTACTCTAATACTCGGCGAGGTGTACAGGGACGCGAGCGGTATATATCCCCAATATAGTCAGCCCTATATTACCCAATAGAACCATTTTCTGCACTCTTGTCAATGCACTTTTTAGTTGTAGGCTACAGAGTGTTACATTCTTTCAGCAGTCAGTTATAGGCCTAACATCGGCTATTCAAGGGGATCAAAGATGACCACATCAAAATATTTTTATTTTACTATTTTATTTATTTAAAGTTATGTTGTGCCTTGTTGGTAGCCTGTGCCTGCTGCAATGAAAAAAAAAATGTTCAGTGTTAAATAAATATTTTGAAATTGTAGTTTTTGTAATTGATTTTTCTTTGAAAAGCAAGACAAAATAGTAAAAAGCACATTCTGACTATTTAATTTATGCAATGGTGAAAAAAATGGTTTTTCATTATATTCGGTTTCGGCTTCGGCCAAGAATTTTCATTTCAGTGCATCCCTAAATGAAACCAATATAAACTTTCTCCAACTTTAATGTTATACACACTGTATTGCCAAATGTATGTGGACACCTGACCAATCACACCCATACTGTGATTGTTGAACATCCTATTATAGATTTAGGTCTCAATTTGCTCTTATAATAACCTCCACTCTTCCGGGAAGGCTTTCTAGATTTGAGCATGTCTGTTGGAATTTGTGACCATTCAGCCATTAATTAATGTGTATTCTGGGAGATCAGATCACATTCTAGACAATTGTGTACTTCAAACTTTACGACAATAGTTTGGGGAAGGACCATATATGGGTATGATGGTCAGGTCTCAACAAAGAACAATGTTTTAGGAAACAGAGAAAAACATCTTACAATAACTGGAATCTTTTACTGTTGCTGTAACTCTCAATATATAGTTCATAGAGCTGTCAGTGAAGTAATCTATCATTAGGCTGAAAAAGCAAATGGCTTGGTCATGTATGGCTGGCAATGAAACAGATTCCCTTGTATTTATTGATGATGTGACTGCTGATGAATTGTCAAGTGTATAGGGCTATATTATTTGCTCAAATTCATCCATATGCTTCAAAATTCATCAAATGGCACTTCACAGCACAGACAAGCAATGACCACAAACACATTCTGAAAGCAACACAGGACTTTTCCAATGGTCCAGTCATTCACCTGACCTGAATCCAATGGAGCATGCATTTCACTTGCTCAAAGCACAACTGAAGACAAAACACCCCAAGGAACTGAGGACAGCTGCAGTAAAGACCTACCAGAGAACCACCAAGGAACAAACCCAGCATTTGTTGTCTATGGGTTCCAGACTTTGACTTTGGCAGTCATTGATTGCAAAGGATTTGCAACCAAGTATTTTTTTAAAATGTCAATTTTGTCCAATTTTTTTTGGTCCCTTAAAAAGAGGGGGTATAATATATAAAAAGTACTGTAATTCTTACACTGTTCACCTGGTTTGGATGTAAATACCCTTATCTTCTTTCAGTCTTTATGAGCTTTATCTAGCTCATATTCACATTTTGAGCCCATATTCATCATTTAATTTCGACTCCAATATACTGTGGTAGGCAACTAAAATAACAATAACTTTGTCAATACCCAAATATTTACAGACTTGACCGTATGTGTTGAAAAACTGTATTAGAGCAAAGTTTTGATCCCAAACACTAAAGGAAACTGGCCCAAAGTTATGCTTTCTTATGCTTAGATAGAATGTGTTGTGTACCTCAATAAAGGTGAATATGCCCAAGATGGTATATGACTTCCAATAACACTTGATAATGGCTTTGGTAAGTTTAGGAGTTCTGAGTTCTTTAGTTGCCATCTCCACTTCATGGTCCCAATAGCTGAGAGAAAGAGATTAGACATTACTCATTATGCCTTGTTACGTTTGAACAGTATGTAGCAAACCCTTTCTGACCCATTATACCAGGTGGAACTCAAACACTTCCCTGTATTTACAGCTATTAAAAAAATTACCTGCATAAAAAAAGAGAAACTTTTAATGTTCTGTGCTCTAAATTAGGTTTTGATCTCTTGACAGTGAAAATAAATTCTCAATTAGTGACAGTAACTTCTGGGTTAATTAAAATAATAATAATAATAATCTGCTGTTCATCACATGATAAAACCAAATTGCCTGAACTTCCACTGCACATTATATTATGTTCTGTGGTAGATATGTAATTAATCTCATGACATTAGCTGCAATGATCACAGGGGATTCAACTAATTATATACACTGAAGACACCAGATAATCAAATTACTTTGAAGTCCACTTGCCTCATAAAAAGATTCTGTAGAAATAAGTACCCTAAACATCTAATGTATGCAAAACATGGAAACACAAGGCCACTGATACAAAGCAGGACTCCTACATTTCACCCCTGGTTATATCTCAGTAATTATTAGCACATCAGTTTAAGGACATAAATTTAGGTTAAACCTAAACTGAATTCAGGAGGAGGAGGTAAGAAGTTAATTTCTCACCCTTCTTTTAACAAACTATGTATAAACCGTAATGACACTATTGGTGATTTTATTACAGAAGCACTATAAAAATAAAATGTTTATTTTGCAATTAACATGACTGTCGCAGGTAAATAGGACTAACTGCACTAAAAACGTGCTTCAGATGTGGCAGGGGATTCAAACTATAATGGACTGCAAACCACAAACACAGATATTTACAGCTGACAGTGAGTCAGGGCCCTGAGGCCCGTTTCGAACTCGCAAATAAAGACCCTCCAATGAGAGTGCCTGCGGCGCTACATGACTCCAGTTTTACCATCTCTGAGGCAGACGTGAGCAAAACATTTAACCGAGTCAACACTCGCAAAGCTGCTGTTCCGGACAGAAGCTCAGGTTGCGTTTTAAAAACATGCAGTGAGCAACTGGCTGCTGTATTTATGGACATATTTACGTGCTTCAAAAGTACCACCATTATTCCTGTACCAAAGAAAACTAAAGTGAGTTGTCTTAATGAATATCTTAATGAATACTGCCCTGTGGCATTAACCCCCATTGCAATGAAATGCTTTGAGAGGCTGTTGCTGCAACACATGAAGAACATCATTACAGACACCACAGATCCAATGCAGTTTGCCTAACACCACAATAGATCCACTGAGTACGCTTCATACCACTCTGACCCACCTGGACAATAAAAACTGCTAGATGAGGCTATTATTTGTGGATTATAGCTCCGAATTTAATACCGTCATTCCAACCAAGCTGATCCACAAGCTGCTATATCTGGGACTAGCTGCCACATTGTGCCACTGGATCCTGGATTTCCTCACCAAAAGACCCCAGCACATGAGGATTGGCAGTAAAACCTCCTCCCCTCTGACCCTCAACACTGGCACTCCACAGGGAAGCGTTCTGAGCACAGTACTGTGTTCCTTGTTTACATATGATTGTGTGGCTGTTCAGAGCTCCAACACTATAATTAAATTTGCTGACGATACCACCATTGTGGGTCTGATCAACTAAGATGACAAGACGGCCTACAGAGAGGAGGTGAGGCTGGACAATGACTATGTTTACGCGGACAGCAGTAATCTAATTTTTGACCTTATTCTGAAGAAGACAATATTCTGATTAAGGTGTTTACATGAGTTGCTTTTAGAATACTCCTTTTACATTTTACACGTTATAGAACATAGCTCGATTAATGGCACGTCATTATGTCCCCATGCCACGCCGTCCGATGTTCCCTCCAGAATTTCACCTATGAACATGCAGTTGGTCTTCGTTATGGTACCATATACAGTTTTGGGTGTTTCATTTTTAATTTTACAAAAGCTTCAAGTGCAGTTAATTATTTGTCATGCTATACATGTAAATAGATGACTGCTTGAAACCATGGGCTGCGTCCGAAATCGCATACTTACCTACTATATAGTAGCCAAAATACATTTACAGTGGGGGGAAATAAGTATTGCACATGTCAACATTTTTTCGCTAAATATATTTCCAATGAGGCTGATCACATGAATTTTTCACCAGACATCAATATTAACTCAAGAAATCTGGAAATATAAAGTATTAAAGTCCAATAAAAGTCCAAAACAATATTAAAGTCCATAAATAAAGTTGTGTGTAATAAATTGGAATTACACAGGAAAAAATGTATTGAATACACTAAGAACATGCAGTTCTCAAAGGCAAAGTAAGGCAAGGAACCAGCTGAACCAGTAAGTAATTGTACCTCCTATCTGTGCAAATTAATATCAGCTGGGTTAGTAAATTGATGGTCTATAAAAAGGCTTTTCTTTACCAAGGTGTTACACAAGAAACATCTCATGATGAGCTCTCCCAAGACCTTTGTAACGTTATCGTTGCAAAACATATTGATGGAATCGGATACAGACGTATTTCAAAACTTCTGAATCTTCCAGTAAGCACCACGTTGGTCATTATGCGCAAGTGGAAGCAACATCACTCCATCAACCGGCCACGCACAGGAGCTCTTCACAAGATTTCTGACCAGGGAGTCAGAAGAATAGTCAGAAAAGTAGCCCAAGAGCCAAGGACCACTCAGAAAGAGCTCCAGAAACACTTGGTGGCAGCAGGTACCATCGCCACAGAGAAAACAACAGGCAATGCACTCCTCTGCTCACGCTCACCCCGGTAGACTACATTACTAAAGAAAAGGCATGTCGAAGCTCATTTAAAGTTTGCTACAAATCATTTGGACAAGCCTATGAAATACTGGGAGAGTGCAGTCTGGTCAGATGAGAGCAAAATTAAACTTTTTGGCCGTCACACTACACACCATGATTGGAGAAGAAATGGCACTGCATATCACCCTTAAAACACTACACCAACAGTGAAGTTTGGAGATGAAGCATCATGGTGTGGGGCTGTTTTTCATCACATGGTACTGGCAGACTTCATGTAATTGAAGGAATGATGAATCCACCAGGATGATGAAGATGAGATGTGGGTGGACCTTCCAGCAGGATAATGATACAAAGCATACATTGATATTTCTGTTGAATAAATGATTGAAAAATATATTTTCCTTGTGGTTTTGTTCAAGTATATCAACTTTATTAATAGTAACTGTTTCAAAGATGATCAAATGTTTACTTGTCAAAATATGTCAAAAAAGCCAACAATTTCCATGGGGTGTACTTTTTTTTTTTTCACATGATCGTATACATACATACATAGATACAGTTACATATTCATAATCTTTGTTGTACACCATGACTAGTGAACTCTTGTTTGATAAACTTGTTTTAAAGTGCACCTATTTTGCTTTTTCGGATATTACCTTTTATGTAGTGTGTTATATAGCTGTTTGTGAATGTAAAAATCTGCAAAGTTTCAAAAATCATAAGTGCACGACAAATGGAGTTACTGACTCCCAAAAGAAAGAACTGATTCTGAACACCTGAAACAAGTCGTTAGTAATTCCAGACTTACTTCTTGTACTAACATACGTAATTTGGAAACAAAAAACCTGCCCAACGTGTACTTTGACCCACCCTCAAACACTACAGCTGAGGTTGATAGTCTCATCTTGTCTTATTAGTGCTGCTAAGGGTTCAATATTTATGGCAAACAGCAAAGGGCTGAGGCAATCACCCTGGCAGACCCCCCTCTCAAGGTGGAAAAAGTCAGAACAACATCCATTCACCCTTACGCGTGACTTGGGGTTTGTGTATATAACCTTTACCCAATCCACAAATTTTGTGTGGAACCCGAATTGCAGCCAATGTTTCATACAGGAATTGCCACTTTACAGTGTCGAATGCTTTCTGTGCATCAAAGCTAATTAACATAGAATTTTGCTTACTTTTCTTGGCACATGTTATAATATTTAATGTTCTCCTTATGTTGTTGGCTCCTTGTCTGTCAGGGATAAAGCCTGTCTGATCCGCCTTAATCAACTTTGCTATAATTTTTTGCAATCTTTTTGCCAAGATACCTGTTAGTATTTTTTGATCGTTACATAACAGGCTAATTGGTCTATACCCCTCACAGAATAATAGGTCTTTGCCTTCTTTATGGATCACTGAGACAATGGCCTCAGACCATGTAGCTGGTGGGTCTTCTTTGGAAAGGGCGTGATTAAAAACTTTGGTTAGTACTGGTACTAAATCATCAATGAAACATTTATAGAATTCACCAGGGAGACCCTCCGTCCCTGGAGATTTGTTACTTTTTAGTTTTTTTGTTTTTTTTTTACAACTTCTCGTATTTCACTTTCGGTAACATTTAGTGTCATTTGCAATGCTTCATCTTCTGACAGTGATGGTAAGTGTAGACCGGCAAGAAAGGTTTCAGATTTATCACGTATCGTTTTTGGTTTTGGCTCTTCATACAGTTTTCTATAGAAAGATGCAAAGGCATCCACAATTTCCTTTGGATGAGATACTATTTTTTTGAGAAAAGGGTGCATAATTTTAGGAACCACACGATTAGCCTGGGCTTTACGGAGTTGAAAAGCCAACAAGCGGGTGGCTCTGTTGCCATCTCGTAATATTTCTGTCTGGAAAATCTTAATGCTCCATCCGCCTTATACGTAAAGAGATTATCCAAGGCCCTCCTAGTTTCCTTTAATTCTAGTAGCATGGCTTGTGCTCCTGTACTTTTATGTTCTATCTCTAATCTAATTTTATTTTCTAATTTTGTTTGCTCTACCAACCGTATTTTCTTTAGTCTTGATGCAATCTGGATCATTTTCCCTCTTATTGCTGATTTAGCTCCCTCCCATAGGATTGATGGTGTTACTTCTCCATTGTTATTTAACTCAAAGTATTCTTTTAAGTTCTGTTTTAGTTCTTGTACCACTGTTGTGTTGGTTAGTAGTGATACATTTAGTTTCAGTATCTGAAAAAACTTTCTTTACCAAGCTCTATGATTAACATGACAGGGGCATGGTCACTCAACGTTATTGGCTCAATATGGCAGTCTTGTACTTTATACATATATTGTTGGGAGAGACCAAAGAAGTCAATCCTGGAATAACAGCTATGAACATTAGAAAAAAAGGTGAAGTCCTTTCCTTTGGGGTTTTTAAATCTCCATGGATCAACCAGTCCTAGTTCTGAAATCATGTCATTAAGTGTTTTGTTTTTTTTTAGTTTGGGATCCTTTCTCGGTTGGTGTTCCATCTAACCTTCCATCTTGTACTGCATTGAAGTCCTCTCCCACCACTATCATGCCATGCCAATGCCATTGGTATTATCCGCTATGATATTTGCAATGTCTTAAAAAAAGGTCTGATCGTATTCGTTTGGGGCGTACAGATTCATAATGGACATCTCTACTTCTCCTATTGTACCAACTATCATGACAAACCTCCCCATCTTGTCCCGAATTACATTTTCTAAGCAAAAGGCCACTGACTTATTAATTAAAATAGCTACTCCACTTTTTTTTTATACCAAAGGAGGCGCTATATACTTGGTTTACCCATTCTCTCCTTAATTTTCTGTGTTCAGCTTCTGACAAGTGAGTTTCCTGCAATAAGGCAATTGAGCAGTGCAATTTCTTTAGCTGACTATATATTTTCTTTCTTTTAATGGGATGATTCGAACCATGGACATTATATGTGATTATGTTGAGATTGCTCATACACGTTTGGTAAAAGTGTTAATCTTGTCCTTCCATCTCAATCCAAGTCTCAATTTCCACATAATATACCTGTGACTCATCTGAACCGTACTACACGACTGCACGTCTATTGGAATCATAGAAATACGCATTAAACATAGTGTAGAAGAAGAACATTGTATACAACAACAAAACAAGAACTGACTTACAAAAACCCAGCTGATTGAACTAACATCTTGTCAATCGGCTTCAGTAAAGACGGAGAGTCGTGACTAATCTCTCCCGGAAAGCACACACTGTGTTGTTGCAACTATCGGACAGCGCTATGCTGTAGTTAGAGTTGCCTAAATGTAAAAACAAAAGTTAACTAAAATTTAACTGTCTTAGCCCTTTCACCCCTGAGCAGGGGAGTCAGGCTGCTACTCCTCTCATGGCGTCACCAGAAGTCCAAAGACGCTGTTTTCTGCACTTCAGAAGCAAAACCAGAAGCAAAACCACTTTGCATGGACTCCAAAAGGATAAGGTCATAAAGCATCAGTGGTCAGAATTCATTTTAAAATGTTACCACCGACTTTCACTTGTGTTCAAGTCGGTTGTGTTCAAGTTACTGATAGCTGCTTCTCAAATCTAGCTGAAGTCAAAGGATTATTCATTAAAGATGGGGCTGTACCCACTGTATTTGGACCATTTTGCAACTCTGTATCACAACCTGTAAGTATGGTTAATTATTTATGTATACATGTTCTACTGAGTGTTCCAAAGGCATAATTTTGTGTTGTATACAGTGCATCCGGAAAGTATTCACAGCGCTTCACTTTTTCCACATTTTGTTATGTTACAGCCTTATTCCAAAATGGAGTAAATTCATTATTTTCCTCAAAATTCTACAAACAATACCCCATAATGACAACGTGAAAGAAGTTTGTTTGAAATCTTTGCAAATTTATTAAAAATAAAAAACAAAAAAGCACATAAGTATTCACAGCCTTTGCCATGACACTCAAAATTGAGCTCAGGTGCATCCTGTTTCCACTGATCATCCTTGAGATGTTTCTACAACTCTATTGGAGTCCACCTGTGGTAATTTCAGTTGATTGGACATGATTTGGAAAGGCTATATACCTGTCTATATAAGGTCCCACAGTTAACAATGCATGTCAGAGCACAAACCAAGCCACGAAGTCCAAGGAATTGTCTGTAGACCTCCGAGACAGGACTGTATTGAGGCACAGAACTGGGGAAGGGTACAGAAACATTTCTGCAGCATTGAAGGTCCCAATGAGCACAGTGGCCTCCATCATCTGTAAATGGAAGAAATTTGGAGCCACCAGGACTCTTCCTAGAGCTGGCCGCCCGGCCAAACTGAGCGATCGGGGGAGAAGGGCCTTAGTCAGAGAGGTGACCAAAAACCCGATGGTCACTCAGACAGAGCTCCAGTGTGTCTCTGTGGAGAGAGGAGAACCTTCCAGAAGAACAACCATCTCTGCAGAACTCCATCAATCAGGCCTGTATGGTAGAGTGGCCAGATGGAAGCCACTCCTCAGTAAAAGGCACATGACAGCCCGCCTGGAGTTTGCCAAAAGGCACCTAAAGGACTCTCAGACCATGATGAAAGCAGAGGGAGCAGAGAGGGTTAAGGGCCTTGCTCAAGGGCCCAACAGTGGCAGCTATGAAGTGCTGGGGCTTGAACCCCCGACCTTCCAATCAGTAACCCAGAGCCTTAACCATCAAGCCACCACTGCCCCATTATAAATATTATAATTATATAATTATATTATATTAACTAATTTTATATATATATATATATATATATATATATATATATATATATATATATATATATATATATATATATCTGTATTTTAAAGTTTCACAGTGTATACAATGAATTTGATATTTACAAGAAAACAAAAATTTTTTTTTTTTTTTTTTTTTTTAATTACTTCTCACAAACAAGGATGTAGGGGGAAACTGAATAGCAGAGGATTCATTGCCTTCCATTTGTAAAGCAACATGCTGCAGGAATTCCCAGGTAGAAGCACACTGCTTGGGGTAATTGACATAAAATATATAGAATGCTTTGAAGCATACATCAACAGCTGCAAGTAGTGCGCTTTTTTCCCAGAGCTTGTCCACTGACTACAAATGATTGAGAGATCGGCTGGGAGTTTCCCATGGCCAGGACAAAAGGATAGGGTTTTGTGGATTCTGCTCAGTGAAGAAAATCCACAGTTTCAATTATAACAGACAACGTTTGTCATGTCACAGCAAACCAGTGACTACATTTCCCATCCTGCTCTGCGGCCTACAAACATGGCCACCATGGACTACACTTCCCACACATATGCACCTTCTCCGGAATTCTAATCACACACACCTGTTTCCAATCTCACACACACACACACACACACACACTCACATCACAGTATATAAGAGATACTGATACTAGTTCAAATACTAGGATTTTGCGTAGTATTTTGAGTGTATTCTCGTTACCAAGTGGTTGTTTCTCATTTTGATTCATGTTTATTGACTTTGTTTCTCATTTCGGATTCTAGCCTTGCCCAGTTTATGCCTGTTTGTAGATCGCTTGAACCATTGCCTGTTTTGACCACGCTCCTGTATTATGATTTGGATTTGTCTGCCTGTCTCTTTATTAAACAGCTTTTACTGCACTTGCATCCGTCCTCAACTCCATCACATACTGGAACGTGACACCGTTACAAATATACAGCATGGGTGTTATGATTGTAACATCGGCCTTCATGTATTTCTAGTCTAATTGTATATGACTTGATTAAGATAAAAATATAACTGATACAGGTAATGACAGCTGACATGTCAAAGATATTTGAGGTGTCATAACATTTCTGACTAGTAAAATGACATTCTGAATTACACCACTTAGCTAAAACCTTAATTTATATATTAATTAACCCAACAAAATATAAAAATACCTTTGAGCTAATGCGTTCCCTACATGATGGAAAATCCATAATATAATGGCACTTTCATGAATGAGAGCTGAAAACGGCTAACTACTCAATGTGACTGAGTAAACTTTCATAATCTGATTGTAAAAATAATTGCTGATGGACCTACTTGATATGAACCACAATTCTCACCTCAATGGTACAGGTAGTAAAATATGAGAAAAATAATGGTCAATTCTCAGACAAAGTGATCCAACAAAGTTATCGACAAAGTGAAAGTACATAAAAAAAAGTTTGCAATATTTGCCGTCTCCCACCTGTTCCATCCAATTGGCCTTTTACCGATAAAATGGTGTGCGTGATGACATAATCCTTCTAAAAAAACAAACTATCGCATAAGTTTTGGTGTATCACAAGAGAAATCTGCCCTTGAGCCATTTCCATACATAATTTTGTGTATGGCCGTGGTCACACTAGGCTTGAAGCATGTATATTTTTATGGGATGCCACTGTGAATATGGGCGGGATATGATATCAGGATAGGATATGATATCATACTTCAGGGCACTGAAGCTCTCATATGTAATTATGTTTTACAGCAGTAAAATATCTGACAATATCTGAAGTTTTATATTTGAATTAATAATAATTTTATGCTTCCATTTGTTATATATATATATATATATATATATATATATATAAACTTTCACCTCTACTCTGCACACTTTGCTTCTTCTGGAACTCAATCAATGGATCTTGTATGGTAGCACTACTTGTATTGTTCTCTGTTTGATATATCGCTTTGCTTGTATTTTCTCATTTGTAAGTCGCTCTGGATAAAAGCGTAACTATATATAACGACACTGCAAACCAGGCAGACGCTTTTTTTTACGTTGTTTTTATAATCTTTCAAAGCTGTGTTGTAAAGTACAGGATAGCTCAATACCGCTAAAATTAGCGCTTACATTTTTGAATTTCTGGTTGTTTTTTTACTACAAAAGGTCACGCAGTCGCAATAATCTATTGATCACACGTCTTCACGTGACACAATTACGCTGGTCAGCATTCACCAAATTTGAACTTTCATCACGAAGTGTAGTAAGGAAATTCTGCGCATGAGTTTGCGTTTCTGGTCTGCCATTTCCGGATGCGTTTGAATGGAAGTCAGGGGAGCGCTAAAGCCTAGTGTGACCGTGGCATAAATCACAAATTGTGTACCTTTTGCGTCCCGCGTGTCTTCAAATCTTTGTAAAATTGACAACGTATTGAGTAGAGCTGCAACAACTAATCGATAAAATCGATAATAATCTATTATGAAAATCGTTGTCAATGAATCTCATTATGGATTAGTTGGTCTGCGCGCGGCACGGGGGAGATTTACTCATTACGTTACTTCTGTTCTGAAATCACACTTCAGAGAGTAAATACTAAAGTTGTGTCCCAAATGAAAGTACTGTACACTTACACTATGCACTGTGTACTCTACCATCTAGAGTGTGGATTTTAGAATATCATCTCAAATATAATATCATCTCAAATATAAACACTAGTGTTTTTTTTACTAACCGGAAGTATAATCTACGATGGTACATGACGTCATACGCACGCTAGCATTAGTAAACACCCAGAGTCACCGATAATGACTTTCTTAAGTTTACTTTCTGTCAGTGTTACCTTTTATTCCCAACATGACCTCAGTCTCCATCAGACGGAGGAGAAATCGTCACGTGACTGAGGAAGAAAGTGTGTAACCTCCAAGTCCTCTAAGTCAGTGGTGCATTTTAAACACTGTGGAAATACAAATGTTTGTATCCAAAATGCTCCATTGTGTGTAAGGGGCAGGGGAAACTGGTGCGAGTTGCTTAAAAGGTTTAGTTTAATTTAAGTTTATTGTGATTATATGCTGTATTTGTGTGCTCACAGTGTAAATTCTGTAGTTTATTATAACGGAAGTGATCTATTAGTAATGAGGCCGCGTTGCTGATCACGCGCAGTGTAGACGCGCTGATACAGAGTGTAGCGCAAGTAAGATCTGTAATGTCTAATTAAAACATTGTGATCAAAAGTAAACACAAGTAAAATAATATTCCTAAAGTCAGTGAGTAACAGAAACCAAAAGGTGCAATGAAAGTGAGTTTTTATTATTAATTTAGGACTGTAGTTTAATTCTGTGCTTTTTGTGCATCCATAAAAATAATCTATAAATACTATAAAAGAAGTTATATATATATATATATATATATATATATATATATATATATATATATATATATATATATATATATATATATATATATATATATATATATAGATAGATAGATAGATAGATAGATAGATAGATAGATCGATCACATCTGTATACTTATATAATTTATTTTATAGTATTTATGCATTATTTTTATGGATCCACAAAAAGCACTGAATTAAACTACAGTCCTACATTAATACTATATATTCTTGTATATATATATATATGTGTGTGTGTGTCTGTGTGTGTGTATTGTGTCCTTTTCTGTTTTGGACAAACAGTTGTGTAAAGTTTTAGTCTGAAGTATACATTTGTAAGACTCAGTTTGTGGATTTTATTTTAAATAAACAAAAAAATGATACTGAAAGCTTGCCCCGCCCCATCCGATTAATCGAAAAATTATTGGCCAACTAATCGATTATGAAAAGAATCGTTAGTTGCAGCCCTAGTATTGAGACAATTAAATGAAATTGACCAGCTTTCATTTTAGTTCAATAAATAATTGCGGTTGTATGAAATATCAGAGGACGAGGTCAGAATGGAGCAGCTGCTCTTCTGATAGGGCTCCAAATATGTTGAAGCCCATGGGCATAGTGGGAGTGCATCAGCAGGAGAATCAGGAGAATTCCCAGTGGGCCACTCATATAATAAACGTTACATTATTGTGTGATTAATAACGAAAGTAACGAATTACACTACATCGGTATTTAAAGCAGTGCATCAGTTATTTCCGTTATAAAGTGCCGTTTTCTCACGTCACTTGGCTCAGTGCGCGTGCTCGCTCGCTCGCGCTCTCTCTCTCACACACGCGCACACACACACACGTGTGCGTACTCAGGTTGTTACCATGAAGATATAAACAAACCGTCGTCACATGCCGAGGCGTGAGGTAGCTGCCAAAAAGGTATATTTCTTTCTGAAATACTTCCTATTTGTTTGAATGCAAACAACCATTTTTTCATAATGTTACAGCTGGACTTTTTGTAGCAGAAAACAATACGCAATATGTAATTTGTTATTTACCTTTATATTCTTGTTGAAACATGTCAGTAATAAATATAACGGGATAGTAGAACTGTCACTTCATTTACCAAAGTTCTTCCACCACTAAATAAAATGGGCTGGTCTTGGGCATTAAACTCCCGAGCTGAAAATGGGTTCCACTCCAGTCCTGCCCATGGGGAAGGTAGTGTTGGAGAGTTGCGCCCATGGCAGATTGCCACCGAACACCGGTTCCGACCAGAAAGCGAACTGCTCTCGGCCTGCTCAAACTGGCAACCTTTGCCGAGTACAGTGTAGCGGGGGAAACGTTCGGAGTTAGTGAAACAGCTGTCCATTGATGTGTATATGCTGTGTGCACAACTATTGAAGCGCACCTATTATGGTTTTGAAATGTGCCTAATTTTGGTTTCATACAAATAGATTTATATGCATCCAATGTCAAAAAACACTTTAATGTGCTCAAAATTTAAATTGCAGCATTACCTTTTTCTCCCAGTGTCACAAAGGATGCTAATAGATTCATTTTAAACTCCTCCTTTCAGAGAGCATACTCTGCTCTGATTGGTCAGATGTCCCAGTCTGTTGTGATTGGTCTACCGCTGTCAGTGTGTTTCAAAAAGGAAACGCCCACTACCATAACCAGTTTCAGCTCCGAATGTTTGCTAGCAGCCGATGAAGACCCTTTTTGTTACAAACCTATGTAGGTTAGTGCAGGAAGTAAGTCTGGAATTACTAACGACTTGTTTCAGCTGTTCAGAATCGCTTCCTTCTTTTGGGAGTCAATAACTCAGTTTGTCATGTTTAGCTGCTACAGTGCCATGCAAAGTAGGTTATTTGTCCTTATGCTCTGTTCAGACCATGTTCAGGTAACTTGGAACTCATATAGACATTTACACACCTTGTTTTCCTGCTCAGCATGAGAGGATGTCAATGTTTCAGTTTCAACCCATTTACTGGTAAATAAAAAAATAAATAATTATTCGAGGCTAAAGAAAAAGATCTTCAGAACTACAGCCCCTAATGCCCAGGTCAGGTTACAGCCCTGGTACTCACTCTTTTTCTTGTGAGTGGGTGAGTCGGGCCAGGGTCGTTGGGGCACTCATCAGCACCCCCAAGATGGTGGCGCCCTAGACGACCTACTAGTTCACCTAGAAACGACCCTGGGTATTGCCACTGAACAATTTGCGAAAACTATACCTATGAACATATGAACTTTCACAACCTTTTATTAAAAAAAAATATGATTTGGGCTCCTCATTTACATACAAAAACAACCATTTCTATTTCACACAGAAGAATCAGTTGTGTATTAAAGAGGGATATCAAACATAAAACCCTGTAGCTCATAAAAACACAGGGCAAAGTGCAAATCCAGAAAACAGCAGAAATAAAATCAGGTAAAAATTAAACTGCTTTTTTAAGAGATGGTATGCAAGACATAGCTTACTATTCTTTTAATACACAACATCCACATTCATCTTTTAGTTTCTTATTTATTTATTTTTTTCTTTCAAGCAATCTTGAACTGTTCCCTATTCCCTTCTTCTTTCATTCATTCTGTAATGAAACAAGAATTTAAATTTTCTACCCAATACATTATGTACATGTATGAAAACAGAAATTCTGTCCAAGGTTAAAACCCCTTGTTTTAGAACTTCAGTTTACTTTTAGAAAAAAATTACTACAAATTGAAATCTGTTGTGGGGTTTGTTTGTTTTTTGCATCACCTGTGCTTATTTGTTTGTTTATAGAAGTCATTCTTATTTAAATAAGAAATTATCAAAAAAACATAGAATTGAAGGAGGGTGTACTTTCTCTTTTCCTCATGACTGTACATGTACTCAATTCCCTCATGTATACATAAACAGTATTCTACTATTATACTATTAGTATTCTGGACTAGACTTGTCAGTCCTTGTACAAGATTGTCTAAGGGTATACATGGTATTCACAGATGTAGAAGGATATACCATGTACACCCTTAGACAATCTTGTACAAGGACTGACAAGTCTAGTCCAGAATACTAATAGTATAATAGTAGAATACTGTTTATTATGTGATTTATCTTCAACTCAAGTCAATGTTATTTTCAACCCACCCATATACATCTACACATTGAGATGTAAACTATCTGAAATGTCTCTGGGACCATGCGGTAAGATACAGGACATCTGTATACATGATTACATGCAAAACTGTAACTGCAGGAAAAATGAGACACAATACAACATGTACATAGGAAGTGACAGTACACACTAACTACAGAGAAAATCAGCTGTACTCTACTCTGCCGCATCATATAAACATGTAGGAGTTAAATATATGAGTAGATATAGGATCCTTAACAGACAGTATTGTAACTGTAGAGTAAAGAGATATTGGGAATAACAGACACGCATAGACATACTCATTAATGGTTAAAGCTTGGGTGACTTAAAACCTGTATTTTGAACTTTGCATGGTACTTATGTCTCTTACATACCACTGCAGCTCCTCCCCCAGTCTCTTGGAGCCATCAGCAGGAAGCAGTTTATACATGTCATCTTCCTCAAGTCTTCGTCTGTATCCAATGCGAAACAGAGGATTTAACCAACTGCCCAAAAGGAGAAATGAGACGACACAGCATTATGTTCTAAATATGGTAGACTACTGGATTATATTACTTACACAACAAATATCATGCAAGAAAACACACTCAACACAAGCTGAAAGCAATTAAAGTGTGACAAACCCAAGGTTAACAGGAAATTAACTCAGAATTTTAGTTCTACACAAACTCCTCTGTACTCCCTGGAAGCCTTTGATACCAAGGCCAAAAGGAAACGGGCGTGTTTGAGTTAGCTGTTCAAATTCCCGGTCAAAGAAAACAAACGTGGACAATAGCTAAATGACACAAATCCGAGTCATGGCTCAAATCACCTTCGGAAGGAAAGGCTGGTTTACGAACAGCGTATTCACATAGGAATTTACACACTTGTCCTTCTGCCTCACTCTTAAGCATTCTGTGTGTCAGGAGCTTGTAGTGTTTAAAGCACAAAGGTTAAGACTTCAGAACAGACCATCAGCTACTTCTCATACACTCTCCACACAGTCTGGCTGGAACATCACTGCCTCTACGCATCCATCATCGAGTTGATGATTTCATTCTGAAACTATTTTAAACAGTTCACTGTCACCAGGAGCTAAAATCAAAGGGACTCTGAAAGCGAGGAAAGTGGAGCAAAGTGCTACGCCACCTGTCTACAACAGAAGCAGCCTGCAGCCTACTGCGGTCATCACCTTAAACTAATCCCGCTAGTTCAGATACTTCTGATTATTCGAGCAGAACCGAGTTGAATGATTTAGTTTTAGCTGTTAAAGATCCTTTCATCGGAAGTCTGAGTTACACCTGGTGTTGTACTAGAATACTTACCAGAAAAGTATCTGGGAGAATATATTTGCTGAGGCAGCGGGATTAGTCTTCGCATCTTTCCCCACGGGCTCCATAAACGACCAGCAGTTAATTTTCTTGATATTCAGCTGCGCACAGCACTACTAGTGCAGATCTACACCGTTCACTCGGGGGAAACCCTCAGCTCTTGTGTAACTACAGTACAGTAATTCACATGATAGAGACCAGATGACTGTTATTGAGACTGCGCGGCTTCACGTTCAGTACACGCCCAGTTTATCCATGACGACGACGCAGTCATTGGTTAAAGCTGCAGTACGGAACTTTCTCAGTAGGCTATGCGCAGGCTCAGATCGCGGCAGCAGCATCTAGAAGCCGCACTTCCGTGGCATGCTCAGATACCGCTGTTTATGTATGATGACAGTGAATTTAAACAGCATGTGCTGCATTGACGAGGCAGATGTCACTGTTTATGTATGATGGCAGTGAATTTAAACAGCATGTGCTGCATTTACATTATAAAATACTTTTATTGACCTACAAAGCACTAAACGGTCTAGCGCCTCGGTATCTAAGCGATTTTCTGGTTTTCTATGATCCGCCACGCCTACTTAGATCAAAAGATGCAGGCTATTTGACGGTACCTCGAATAGTGAAGGCTACAGCAGGGGGAAGAGCTTTCGGTTATAGAGCCCCACAGTTATGGAATATCCTTCCAATTAGTGTTCGGGACTCAGACACAGTCTCAGTGTTTAAGTCTAGGCTTAAAACGTATTTGTTTACTCAAGCCTACCCTGACTAGTCTCTCTATTATGCTAATTCCCAGTCCTAATAATCTTTTCTCTCCTCTCTCCTTCTGCCGAGCCACACACGATTTTATGGAGATACTAGGGATCCTGATCCTTTCTGATCTCCGGACCTGCCTTATCCGTTTCGGATGTCCTGCCTCTGTATGGAGCTCAAATCTTCTCCAATACCAGACTGCTGGGACTACGGCTGCTTCTATGGCCATACAGAATTCATATAAGTCAATAATGAACTTTTTCACATTATCTGTTGTTACCCAGATGAGGATGGGTTCCCTTCCGAGTCTGGTTCCTCTCAAGGTTTCTTCCTCTTAAAACATCTTAGGGAGTTTTTCCTTGCCACCGTCGCCATTCAGTGGCTTGCTCAGTTGGGATAAATTCGCACCTTTAATATCTGTATACCGTGTTGATATTTCTGTAAAGCTGCTTTGAGACAATGTCTATTGTAAAAAGCGCTATACAAATAAAATTGAATTGAATTTAATTGAATTTACGAGGCAGATGCCGCTGTTTATGGATGATGCCAGTGAATCTCTACGGCATCTGCCACTGTTTATGTATGATGCCAATGAATTTAAACAGCATATTCTCTTGGACTATTTAAAGGGTCCTTCACCTCTGGCCACTGTCCTTTTAACCAATTCGTTTCCATAACAGAAACATTAATAACTGGAATCTGTTCTTGGAGCGTCCTAGGTTGTTCCGTGCTGACGGCCTGCACCCCAGCAGCCTCGGAGCGGAACTGCTGTCAGACAACATCTCCAAGATGCTACACACCAAGTGACTGTCTACCGTAAGTACAACTTCCACCACCAACATTTATCATAATCAATGTTCAATTAATAGTTGTAGTACATTCTATAGAGACTGTGTCTGTTCCCCGAGCTAAACAAATACGTAGAACATTTCAGAAAGCTTTGTAACCTAATTAACATAAAATTAGATCATACTGAATGCATAGCCAGCACCTTTAATCTGAAGCTAGGACTATTAAACATAAGATCTCTTACATCTAAGTCACTTATTGTTAACGAAATCATTACTGATCAGGAATTTAATATAATGTGTTTAACAGAAACTTGAATTAAATCAAATGAGTACATAGTATTAAATGAAGCCAGTCCTCCTGGATACAGTTATGTACATCAGCCTCGTTCAACTGGTAGAGGAGGAGGTGTTGGTCTCATCTATAGTCATAATCTAGGTATCACACAAAAACCAAGTCATAAATGCAACTCTTTTGAAGTTCTTTATACCAGTATAACACATGTAGCCACAAAAAATAAGTCGATTCCGCTAATTATTATTTATAGACACCCAGGGCCATATACTGCATTCCTTAGTGAATTTTCAGATTTTATCTCAAACCTGGCTGTTTCTCTAGATAAAGCATTAATCGTTGGTGATTTTAATATTCATTTTGATAACCCGGAAGACCCGCTGAGAATAACTGTTGTATCCATTTTAGATTTAGTAGGGGTCAATCAAAGTGTAATAGGACCTACTCATAATGGTGGTCACACTCTTGACCTGATACTAACATACGGATTAAATATAGAAAAGATAGTAATACTTACGCAGTCTGAAGTTGTCTCAGACCATTATCTAATCTTGTTTAAAATATGTACTGATCATATTTGCATCTCGCCTTGCTACCACGTAAAACGTACATTCACGTCAGCTACTGCACCGAGCTTCATCAATAACCTCCCAGAGACATCAATTAGATTTGGATCACCGACTGATCCGATAGAACTCGATCAGGTGACTGAATGCTTAGAGTCAATGCTCCTCTACATACTAGATAGCGTGGTTCCACTCAAAAGAAAAATAATTAGAGAGAAAAAGCTAGCACCCTGGTATAACGATCAAATGCGTACCTTAAAACAGACCACTGGACAATTAGAACGTAAATGGCACCAAACCAAACTGGTAATATTTCAAACAGCATGGAAGGAGAGCCTAATGAACTATAGACAATCTTTTAGTGATGCTAGAAAAGTCTATCTCTCCACCTTAATAGAAGATAACAAAAACAATTCGAGATTTCTATTTAACACGGTAGCAAAATTAATTAGAAATAAAACCAGTACAGAAAGAAGCACTCAATTGTTACATAGCAGTGAATATTTCATGAATGGTTTCATTAGTAAAGTTGAAAATATTACATGTGAAATTCAGGCTATTAAATTAAAACCAGACAGTTTTATAACTAACCCTGTAGATGATAATATAGCAATATCAGATCAACCATTAGGATGTTTTACTCCCATTAGAGAGACCAAACTAGCTATATTAATTAGCTACAGATTTGTCCTGGAGTAATTGAACCCCTTCTAAATATAACCAATTCTTCCCTTAGCACTGGCTGTGTACCAAAATCATTTAAATTAGCAGTTATTACACCCCTGATTAAAAATCCTGACCTCAACCCCTGTCAATTGTCCAGCTATAGGCCAATATCAAATCTGCCCTTTATCTCCAAGATCTTAGAAAAGGTTGTAGCACAGCAGCTGTGCTCGTACCTACATAGGAACAACATTCATGAAATGTATCAGTCAGGATCCGATGGAGAGATCGGAAGGGGGGGCGCAAAATTTTTTTTTTAGAATTCACAGGGCATCATTTGGGGCCTCTGTGCATTTTATTGCTTTTCAAATAGGATGTGCATAAATTGAAAAACTCCGCATTCTCTCTCCTTCTGTATTTTCTTTTTGCTGGGAGAGGCGGCATTTAGCTGCCTTTTATCTAACTGTCAGTGCAGACCAGTGTTGCTAACTTAGCAACTTTTCAGACCCCTTTAGTGCCTTTTTTTTTTTTTTGCAAAAAAAAAAAAAGCGCCTAGCAATTTTTTGGACAAACCTTAGCGGCTTTCCTAATATTTAGTTGAATGTCCCTTAGTAAGTTTCACCTCGAGCAGACTCTTTTGGTAGCCATCAACCAGCTTCTGGCAGTATTTTGCCGGAATATAAAATATAATATAAATGTAAAATATTTTCACACACCTAGCAAGGTCATACAGTAGTCCAATCAAAACACTTAAGATAAATAGCGAATGTACCTTTACATAGTCAGCTCAGCAGCAACATATCAATTAATTGCACAATTCTTTTTCTCCTAGTACCAAAACAACTAAGAGGCAAGTGGGGCAGTGGTGGCTCAGTGGTTAAAGGCTCTGGGTTACTGATCAGAAGGTCAGGAGTTCAAGCCCCAGCACTGCCAAACTACCAATGCTGGGCCCTTGGGCAAGGCCCTTAATGCTCAATTGCTCAGTTGTATAAATGAGATAAATGTAAGTCGCTCTGGATAAGGGCTCTGCCAAATGCCGTAAATGTAACGTAATGTAAGAATTACGTACGTCATTACACGCCCAAATAAATTTTCCCGCCCACATCAGTCATGTTCATACAATCGTGAATAACACAAATCCTAGCGTAAAACATGAATGAAAGTCACTTGGTGTTTAAATTGTTTTAACTTTATTCAATAAAGAAAGAAAGAAAATGATTATTTTTGAGACCCGTCCCCGAAACCTTAAATACATGCTCTATTAACAGCAAATACACTCTCGCGAAATTTTCCAAATGAGTTTTACTATTCATTGTATATCACATCATAATTGCTTGATAGTCCCTTACAGTGAGTTTTTAAAAATAACGTATCACAGACATTATTCTCTCATCATTGGGAATACTGCATTGATAATCTATTGAACTGAACTGATCCAAGTGAATAAAATCTGTTTCAAAACAAACAAAATGTAGCTGAACAAACATAATTTCTGTCTTCACACCTGCTCATTTTGAAAAAAAAAATGTTAAGCATTCATAAAATCAGTAGGATAGTCCCTTATTGTGAGCAAAGATGTTTCAATTCAATTCAACTGTATTTGTATAGCGCTTTTTACAATGGTCATTGTCTCAAAGCAGCTTTACAGAAACATATAAACACAGGATACAGATTTTAAGTGTGTGGATTAATCCCAATTGAGCGAGCTGGTGGCGACGGTGGCGAGGAAAAACTCCATAAGATGATATAAGGAAGAAACCTTGAGAGAAACCAGACTCAGAAGGGAACCCGTACTCATCTGGATAACAACGGGTGGTGGGAAAGTAACAGAAAGTTCATTATGGTTTTTATATGAAGTCTGATTGTTGAACTAGTCCACTGTTCAAAGGAGACCCGAGTGCAAAACTGCATGTGGTAATTGCAGTCCCAAGGCCATAGCAGCAACCACAGTGAGAATGTCCATGTGGAATTGGAGTTGATCAGAGCTCCATCCAGAGGTAGGGCATCCGAACGGATCAAGCTGGTCCGGAGAGCAGAAAGGATCATGATCTAGCATCTCCATAGGTCCGATTACACATTGATTGTCCCCTACTGAATCTAAAATGGACACAACAGTTATTCTCAGAGGGTCTTCCGGGTTATCAAAATGAATATTAAAATCACCAACGATTAATGCTTTATCTAGAGAAACAGCCAGGTTTGAGATAAAATCTGAAAATTCACTAAGGAATTCAGTATATGGCCCTGGGTGTCTATAAATAATAATTAGCGGAATCGACTTATTTTTTTGTGGCTGCATGTGTTATACTGGTATAAAGAACTTCAAAAAAGTTGAATTTATGACTAGGTTTTTTTGTGACGCCTAGATTATGACTATACAGTGCGTCCGGAAATTATTCACAGCGCTTCACTTTTTCCACATTTTGTTATGTTATAGCCTTATTCCAAATGGATTAAATTCATTATTTTCCTCAAAATTCTACAAACAATACCCCATAATGACAACGTGAAATAAGTTTGTTTGTAATCTTTGCAAATTTATTAAAAATAAAAAACAAAAAAAAGCACATGTACATAAGTATTCACAGCCTTTGCCATGACACTCAAAATTGAGCTCAGGTGCATCCTGTTTCCACTGATCATCCTTGAGATTTCTACAACTTGATTGGAGTCCACCTGTGGTAAATTCAGTTGATTGGACATGATTTGGAAAGGCACACACCTGTCTATATAAGGTCCCACGGTTAACAATGTATATCAGAGCACAAACCAAGCCATGAAGTCCAAGAAACTGTCTGTAGACCTCCGAGGCAGGATTGTATCGAGGCACAGATCTGGGGAAGGGTACAGAACCATTTCTGCAGCATTGAAGGTCCCAATGAGCACAGTGGCCTCCATCATCCGTAAATGGAAGAAGTTTGGAACCACCCGGACTCTTCCTAGAGCTGGCCGCCCAGCCAAACTCAGCGATCGGGGGAGAAGGGCCTTAGTCGAGGAGGTGACCAAAAACCCGATGGTCACTCTGACAGAGCTCCAGTGTGTCTCTGTGGAGAGAGGAAAACCGTCCAGAAGAACAACTATCTTTGACACATCGTTGGGGGCACTGCGTGAGTGGCAGCCTGTTGCAGCAGCTCTGATCTTTTTGGCTAAGTTTTAGTATATTTCCCTTGTTTTTTGTGTTTTTTTCTTCGTGTTTTTTTCTTTCTACACTAATCTTCGGCGTTGCGTTTGCAGATATGGATACGCATTTGTGGAGGTTAGCAATATTTATTTTTCTGTTTGTTAGACTGTACTGCTCCGCTCTGGGAGACCCATTCGGCCACGGCTCTGTTGCTTACACTAGGGAGGAGCTGTTAGCACTGAGCAACACCAGGATACTTCCTACAGAAAGACCGGTGATCCCCGAGGAAATTAGGAGAAGGAGAAGGGGAAGCAGAGCTGGACTTAAACGCCGGGAGAGAAAAAAACGATACAAACCGTTCATTCCGTCCGTTATTACGGGGAATGTGAGATCTCTCTCCAATAAGATGGAAGAGCTAACGGCGCTAACCAGGCTGCAGAGGGAGTACCGGGAGTGTAGCATCATGTGCTTCACAAAGACGTGGTTGAACGATCTCAGTACGGATTCACTGGTTACACTGGACGGATTTCAACTTGTGAGAGCGGACAGGAAAGCAAAGGAGAGCAGCAAGAGGAAGGGTGGGGGAATAGCGATGTTTGTGAACGAGAGATGGTGTAACCCTGGGCATGTCAGGGTTAAAGAGCAGTGGTGCACTAAGGATATTGAGTTACTAGCGGTTAGCATGCGGCCATATTACCTGCCGAGGGAGTTCTCGCACGTCATTGCGTTAACTGTCTACATCCCCCCCTCGGCTGACGCTACAGCGGCACATGAGCTACTTCACACTGTTGTGTCACAGCTGCAGACATCACACCCACAGTCCCTCCTTCTCATCTCCGGGGACTTTAATCATGCTTCCCTGTCCTCAACTCTCCCCACCTTCACACAGTATGTTAAATGCCACACTAGGGGCAATAAAACACTGGATCTGCAGTATGCAAACACAAAAGATGCATACAGTTCTTCACCCCTTCCCCCGCTTGGCCACTCAGATCACAACCTGGTACATCTGCTGTCTGTCTACATACCTTTGGTGAATAAACAACCTCCAATTACAGTGTATGTGAGAAATGGTCTGAGGAGACTAGTGAGGCACTAAGAGACTGTTTTGAGTCTACAAATTGGGAAATGCTCTGTAGTTCACACAGAGAGGACATTGACAGTCTCACTCACTGTGTAACGGACTACATTAATTTCTGTGTGGAGAACACCGTGCCTAAGAAGAAGGTTCGGTGTTTTTCCAACAACAAACCCTGGGTGACTCCAGAGCTCAAAGCTCTGTTAAAGGAGAAAAAGAGACTGTTCGGACCGGGGGACAAAGATGAGCTGAGGAGGGTTCAAAAACAACTCAGAGGGGAGATAAGGAAAGGAAAAGACAGCTACAGAAAAAAGTTGGAGGAGCACCTTCAACAGAACAACATGAGGGAGGTCTGGAGGGGACTGAAAACAATTTCAGGTCAGAATAAAGACAATGGGAGGGGCATTGTATCCGGCAACCGTGACCGGGCAAATGAATTAAATCTGTTTTTTAATAGATCCATCTCCATCTCCTCTCCCCTCCTACCAGACCTCAGACCTGTCAGTGACTCAACGTTTCCCTCTCGGGCCATTAGGCACCCCTTCCACCATCCGCAGGGTTCCAGGTATATCGGCATCATCCACCTTACACCTCAGAGCTTCTGAGATATCAGCATTATTCAGCTCACACCTCTCCACTGCTCACCATCCCTCACTCGAAGAGGTTTCACACCCCTTCCCCCATACCATGCCAATAACTCCCCCCTGCAGTCTCTCTCTGACACTCAATCAGGTGAATAAGGAGCTAAAGAAGATCAAGGCAAGAAAGGCCCCAGGCCCAGATGGAATCAGCTCCAGACTGCTTAGAGACTGTGCAGATCAGCTCAGTGAGGTCATCCTGCACATCTTTAATCTAAGCCTGAGACTAACGCGTTCCAGTACTGTGGAAGACTTCCTGTATGGTTCCTGTACCCAAAATTGTGCATCCGAGTGAGCCAAACAACTTCACACCTGATGAAGTCCATGGAGAGAATTGTACTGCGACAGCTACGGACCCTAGTGAACTCAGAGCTAGACCCTCTACAGTTTGCTTACAGACCAGGCATGGGGGTTGAGGATGCCATTATCTACATGATGCACAGGTTACTTCTACACCTGGAGAATACTGGGAGCACTGTGAGGATGATGTTTTTTGATTTTTCCAGTGTTTTCAACACAATTCAGCCATCACTGCTTATGGGGAAGCTTTTGAGAGCTGGAGTTGATCACCACCTGTCTGCATGGATCACCAACTATCTCACTGACAGACCACAGTATGTGAGGCTCCAGGACTGTATGTCTGATGTGGTGGTCAGCAGCACGGGAGCACCGCAGGGTACAGTGCTCGCTCCATTTCTCTTCACCCTGTACACAGCAGACTTCAGATATAATACTAATACTAATAGCTGCCACATGCAGAAGTTCTCTGATGATACGGTCATTGTTGGATGAGTATCAGAGGAGAACGATCAGGAATTCCAGGAGGTCATCGCTGACTTTGTCAACTGATGTGAATTAAAAAACCTTTACCTCAACGCCAGCAAGACAAAGGAGATGGTAGTCGACCTCCGCAGGAGGCCAACCCGGTCTACACAGGTGTGCATACAGGGTATTGATATCGAGAGGGTGGAGACATATAAATTCCTGGGTGTTCACCTCAACAACAAACTGGACTGGTCCACAAACTCAGATGTCCTGTACAAAAAGGGCCAAAGTCATCTCCACCTGCTGAGGAGACTGAGGTCTTTTGGTGTGTGCAGGACCCTGCTTAAAACTTTCTATGACACTGTGGTAGCATCTGCTATCTTCTATGCAGTAGTTTGCTGGGGAGTTGGGTGCACAGAGAGGGACAGAAAACGCCTCAACAAACTGGTCAAGAGGGCTAGCTCTGTCCTGGTCTACCCTCTGGACAGCTTAGAGGTGGTGTGGGAGAGGAGGATGTTAGCTAAGATGGCGTCTATCAGGAGCAATTCCTCTCACCCCCTGTACGAGGTTCTGGGGTCCCTGAGCAGCTCCTTCAGCAACAGACTGCTGCACCCTCAGTGCAAGAAAGAGCGCTACCGCAAGTCGTTCATCTGTACAGCAGTCAGACTCTTTAATGCAACAACAACATAATGTAGCACTGCTAACAGTTTTTTTGCATCAGCAACCCACACATTATTATTATTTGTTGTTCAGCCCTCTATTAATAATCCATTATCCACTCATGTATATAAACAAGGTGTTACACATCTGCACATATTCAAATTATACACATACATTGAGGTGTCCATAGTGTACCTATTACCATTATTATTATTTTTTTACTAATTTAATTCTTATTTTTCTATTCCTATTGTATATATATATTTTTAGATACTTTATTTAAATTCTATTCCTATTTAATGTGTATTCTTTCCTATCTGTTTTTTGTGTAATTGAGCTGCTGTAACGAGGGAATTTCCCCAGTGTGGGATCAATAAAGGTTATCTTATCTTATCTCTGCAGCACTCCACCAATCAGGCCTGTATGGTTGAGTGGCCAGATGGAAGCCACTCCTCAGTAAAAGGCACATGACAGCCCGCCTGGAGTTTGCCAAAAGGCACCTGAAGAACTCTCAGACCATGATGAAACAAAGTTTGAACTCTTTGGCCTGAATGGCAAGCGTCATATCTGGAGGAAACCAGGCACCAGTCATCACCTTGCCAATACCACCCCTACAATGAAGCATGGTGGTGGCAGCATCATGCTGTGGGGATGTTTTTCAGCAGCAGGAACTGGGAGACTAGTCAGGATCGAGGGAAAGATAAATGCAGCAATGTACAGAGACATCCTTGATGAAAACCTGCTCCAGAGTGCTCTGGACCTCAGACTGGGGTGAAGGTTTATCTTCCAACAGGGCAACGACCCTAAGCACACAGCCAAGATAACGAAGGAGTGGCTACAGGACAACTCTGTGAACGTCCTTGAGTGGCCCAGCCAGAGCCCAGACTTGAACCCGATTGAACATCTCTGGAGAGATCTGAAAATGGCTGTGCACCGACACTCCCCATCCAACCTGATGGAGCTTAAGAGGTCCTGCAAAGAAGAACGGGAGAAACTGCCCAAAAATAGGTGTGCCAAGCTTGTAGCATCATACTCAAAAAGACTTGAGGCTGAAATTGGTGCCAAAGGTGCTTCAAAAAAGTATTGAGCAAAGGCTGTGAATACTTATGTACATGTGCTTTTTTTTGTTTTTTATTTTTAATAAATTTGCAAAGATTTCAAACAAACTTCTTTCATGTTGTCATTATGGGGAATTGTTTGTTGAATTTTGAGGAAAATAATGAATTTAATCAATTTTGGAATAAGGCTGTAACATAACAACATGTGGGAAAAGTGAAGCGCTGTGAATACTTTCCAGATGCACTGTAGATGAATGCAACATCTCCTCCTCTACCAGTTGAACGAGGCTGATGTGTATATAACTGTATCTAGGAGGACTGGCTTCATTTAGTGTTATGTACTCGTTTGGTTTAATCCAAGTTTCCGTTAAACACATTATGTTAAATTCCTGATCAGTAATGATTTCATTAACAATAAGTGACTTAGACGTACTGGTGCTGGCTGTGCATTGTGCACTGTGCATATGATCTAATTTTATGTTGCATATGATCTAATTTTATGTTAATTAGGTTACTAAACTTTCTGAAAATTTCTACACATTTGTTTAGCTCAGGGAACAGACACAGTCTCTATAGAATGTACTACAAGTGCTGAACTATTAATTGAACATTGATTATGATAAATTTTGTTGGTGTTGGAAGTTGTACTTACAGCAGGTATTCACATGGGGTGTAGTGTCTTGAGATGTCGTCTGACAGGAGTTCCGCTCCGAGGCTGCTGGGGTGCAGGCCATCAGCACGGAACAACCTAGGACGCTCTCAAAACAGATTCCAGTTATTAACATAGAGCAGATTCTGTTCATTGCACCATGATATTAACCACTCATTCAAAGTGAAAAGTCTACTGAACCTTTCAACTCCATATCTGTATGTGGGGAGAGGTCCAGAGATGATGATCTTCGTAATGGGCGATCTGCCTCATATCGTCTCGTTCAGGCTACCGAAGTCCCTCTTCAGGACTTCCATCTGCCGAAGCCTGATGTCGTTCACCCCCGCATGCAGCATGACCACTCCGATGCTCTCGTCCTTCTTCAGCATCGCGGGTACCTACATCAAGGACACGAGCACCAGAGAAACAGTGTGTGCGCACCTTACCTGAAGCAACACAGACGTTCCGAACAATGGAGTCTCCGATGATCACAGCGTTTGGTTTGGTCTCTTGGTTTGGAGGGGCGAAGCAGTTCCTGGTTGAGATCTCGAAGACTGGAGGTGGCGAAGGGTTAGAGGTCCTCGCCCGGGGTCTGGCCCACACCTTCCACTGCTGGTGCACCCAAGGTTCATGGTGTGTTGGCGCTGGCATGACTGAGATCTGGGCTGGATACATCCTGGGTGCCATGGTCCCTGCACAGAGAAACACATGGCGTAGAGGGGCTGGGAGTAGTAGGACCACGCTGCGTGCTTACCATGGATTTGTAGGCAATAGCACACAATGTTTCCATCGCAGTTCTTCGCTCATGCAGCTGGACCTGCTTGTCGAGTAGGTCACGGATATGTTTCTCCATGGCCTCCAATTCAAACAGCACCATGGGCAGCTGGAGCGAGTCTTCATCTGCACTCAAAGGCGGAGAGACAACCGACATATTCGCCTTTAAAACAGCAGTAAATGAGGTAAATGTGAAAGGCTAGCGGTAAGGTGATGCTAGCAGGCTACAAGTTAGTCATGGATGTTTGTAAGATACAATAAAAACTTAGCAACAGCGCAATGTTACGATTGTTTTTATCTAAAATAGTTTCGGTGATGTATGTGAACATTATAAAAGTAAAAAAATATATTTTAACATGCATGTGCTGTCACGTGACGTAACTATACTCCCCATAATGCAATTGTCCACACTGCAGTGAGTATTTTGATATGTCACACGTCTATGTTGATAGAGTTTTGTGATTTCACTTATTTTGGGGGTTCACGTGCATGTGACGTCAAGCCTACAATGTACATGGAATATTCAATTTATAAATCCAGATTGCGCCTTAAGCTAAAAAGAAAACCTTTATTTGTCACATATACATTACAGCACAGTGAAATTATTTTCTTCCCATAACACAGCTTTATTTAAGAAGCTGTGGTCAGAGCGCAGGTTCAGCCATGATACAGTGCCGCTGGAGTAGAGATAGTTCAGGGAAATGCCACCTTAAGCTCAACTTGGCAAAAACTGAGCTTCTTGTCATTCCTGCCCCTCAATCAACCTCACTGTATAGGACAACCAGGACAGCCAAACATGTGACTTTCGATGACAACTTGACCTTTACAGACAACATTTCAACAACTGCACAATTCTGTAGTTTCATTCTGTACAACATCAAGAAAATCAGTCCCCATCTCACTGATCAGGCCACACAGCTAATAGTCCAGGCTCTAGTTATCTCAAAACTGGACTATTGCAACGCACTACTCTCAGGCCTCCCAGCCTGCTCTATCAAAACCCTTCAGATGATCCAGAATGCAGCCCAAAAGAACTTATGTCACGCTCCTCTTCATCTCCCTCCCCTGGCTTCCTGTAGATACCAACATCAAATTCAAGGCCTTGATGCTCACGTCTGGAACCTTGTCTGGAACAGCACCCTCCTACCTCAACACTCTCCTTGAGGTTTACGTTCCCTCACGCAACCTGCGATCAGTTACCGACCGACTCCTGGTAGTACCTACTCAGTGAGGCACGAGGCACGTCCAATAGTCCCCAAGGGTGCCACCCAAAGAGCAGCTCAAACGGTATGAACCCAGTGGATGCCTGAGGGCTCTCTCACACGGCGAAGAGGATGTACGGTCTGCAACAGCCTGCACAGATCAACCATTAGTTTTGACATGAATGGCATATCTTTGTCAGTCAAGATGTCCTTAGGGATCCCCACATAGCTGAACAGGAGCATGAGTTCCTTGATGATGTTGTGGGAGGTGGCTTTCTGAAGTGGCATTGCCTCTGGGTATCCGGTGGCGTAATCCATGATCACAAGGATATACTCATGATCCCTGGCTGACTTCGGCAATGGCCCCATGAGGTCCATGCCTATTCTTTTGAAGGGGATGCCAATGATGGGGAGGGGCATCAGAGCGGCTTCTGAGGAGCAGTTCTCTGGCACTGGGGGCAATGCTGACAGAAGATTTGGACCTCTGCATCCATACCAGGCCACAGGAAGTGATCCTTCAGCTTCTCCAGTGTATTCTTTGCCCCCAAGTGCCCACCGAATGGGTGTGTGTGAGCCAGGTGTGTGAGGATCTGTGTCTTGATCTTGGGCAATACTAGGAGGTCACAGGGATGGTCACGTCGCTCTATGCAGAAATATAGCAGTCCTCCTTGTACCAGGAATTAGGCAGTCTTTGTTCTGGTCTTTTGATTTATCCCCTTGATTGTCCACACCTGGGCCCAGCAGTGTTTCTGGTGGTCATCCTCCATCTGTTCCCATCCAAAGTTAGTGTGTGTGTGCTTCTCACCTTCTGTGGCAGATGTGGTGTCTCCTTCTCCCTGGGCCATGCAGGCCCGCTGGACCCGTGTTGTAGCAGTTGATTTCCTCTGCCATCGTTTCGCCCTGATGGTTGTGTGGCTTGGGGCACGGGGAAGCCCTGGCCAGTCCCTCCCCAGGAGTAGTGGCACTGGTAGCTCAGGGATTAGGCCTATAAGGAGAGACCATTTCCCCAATTGGCTCTGGATTTTGATCTTTGCTGTCGGTACCTCCCTAACATCCTGTTGTGTCCACGTCTTCTTTACTTCTTGGGGCAGGGCAGTGGGTCGGGCCAAGGTCACTGTGCTTCCTGAATCCAGAAGAGTGGTGACTGGGCGTCCGTTTATTTGAACTGTTAGGGTGGGTGTTTTGGGCAGGTTTGCAGCATGCAGTGTGTGGCAAGGTGGTCAAGGCACATTCTAGGGCCTCAGTCATCTCTTGGGGGGTCTTGGGGGCCCTCAGACCCACAGCTATCTGCTCCTTGGCTGGCAATGCTCTTAAGAACAGGTCCATGGCTACCCTCTCGACCAATTCAATTCAATTCAATTCAATTTTATTTGTATAGCGCTTTTTACAATAGACATTGTCTCAAAGCAGCTTTACAGAAATATCAACACGGTATACAGATATTAAAAGTGCTAATTTATCCCAACTGAGCAAGCCGGTGGCGATGGTGGCAAGGAAAAACTCCCTAAGATGTTAAGAGGAAGAAACCTTGAGAGGAACCAGACTCAGAAGTGAACCCATCCTATGACCTAAGTAAGACTTTTAAAATATAACAGTTTATTCTAGACATCAAGATATTTTTTCAGATGTGTGTGCTCACTGGGTAGTTCATTAATAACAACAACAAAAATTTTTTTTTTCAATCTCTGTGGTTGAAGAGGAATACTATTTCTGACAAACTCACCAACGACTTACATTACTCAATTTTAAAATTTGTTTAGCCTATTTAATTATTTATTTATCTATATTATTATTATTATTATTATTATTATTATTATTATTATTATAGCAGTTCCAGTTTGAGTTAAAAGAAGCTCAACACCACTACTTCCCACGTCTTTGGGCAAAGGTTCACCTTTCAGTATGAAAACAACCCGAAGCAAACAATATGGGAGGGTGATATGACAATTTTAGATCGTGAACAATTAAAACAAAGAGAATGCGACTATCGTGATATCAAACACACAGAAACAGGGCAGAAACATCAAACAGCAACAAAGGCATTTGAAAAAGGCACTCTTATGAAAGCTGGAACAACATAATTAATGCTGTGACATTTTACCTGGCCAAGTACATAATACCCAAAACAGTCAGAGTAGGGTTTTAAGTTACTTCTAAAAACAGATCCTCATTATGACTTACCGAGCCGCAAATATTTTTCTGACACCACCGGTCCTCAGCTGCACAACGAATACTGCAAGAAATGCAATAAATAACAAAGCATCAGAACATGAACAGCTTATTTATAAAATGTTAAAAGAAAATGTTAACCAACTGAGCTAATGTGTTAATATATTGTATGCTGTTCTTTCAGCTGCTCCCATTAGAGGTCACCACAGCGGATCATTGGTCCACATGATTAGGTTTTATGCAGGATGTTATTCTTTTTATTTGAGGTTGTTTCCTTGTAGAACTATATTTTCATCAGTAGGGATATGTTTGGTTGCTCTATTTGTAACTTGCAAAATAGTCTTTAAAAACAAACATGGAAAACAATTGTGATCAGATCACCCTGAAAAAACTGTGATATGTGGCTTCAGGACAAGTCTCAATGTCCTTGAGTGGCCCAGCCAAAGCTCAGATTGAAAATGAGAGGGTCTGCCAGGAAGAATGGGAGAAACTGCCCAAATCCATGTGTGCAAGAGTTAAACTGTCATCAGTATTCATACTCCTTGACCTTTCAGCAGTGTTCGACATAGCCAACCACAAGACTCTCTTGTCCATCCTCATGAGTCTTGGAATTCATGACACAGTATGACAATGGTTTGCTTCCTACCTGGAAGGATGGTCATATCAGGTGATATGGAGGGGATATCTGGCTCCATGCACTCTATACTGGTGTTCCAAAAGGCTCAGTTCTGGGTCCTCTTCTGTTTTCTCTACATACCTCTACACTTTTGGTGAGGTCATATCCTCAAATGGGTTTTCATACCACTTCTATGCTGATGAATCAACTTATCATTGATAATGCATTAAGATTTTGTGATCTCCCTGGACAGCTCTCAGATCTTACCATCTGTCAATACACTCAACTCTGTTGTAACTATGTACAATCAACTGTCTTTCTCACCTTATACTGCTAAACTAATAAGTTCATGTTCTCCTTTCTCCTGGTTTCTGTCCACAGAAATGGAAGACATTTGTTCTTTCTATTTAAGAATTTACCAAATAGTTGATTTACTTACTTGTAAGTGAAATAATTAGGGAATAACACACACCTGTCCAGTTACTTTATGATCCTGAATATATATAGTCCCCTCCAAAGTAATGGAATGGCAAGACCAATTCTATTGTTTTTGCTCTTCACTGACATTTGGGTTTAAGAACAAAAGATGAGTATGAGACAATAGATCAGAATTTAAATTTTCATATCCTGATATTTAAATCTATATGTGTTAAACAACGTGTGTACCTTGGTACCTTTGGTGGCAGAATCCCCCTGGCCTGCCCAAAATTAAGGTAAGCAAAATATTGGAACAGATAGTCTTAAAGTTCTAAAGCACACAAGTCGTTCTACAAGTACCAAAGAATGGTTAAAGAAGAATAAAGTTAATGTTATGGAACGGCCAAGTCAAAGTTCTGACCTTAATCCAATAGAAATGAAGAATGGACGCAAGCAGTTCATGTGAGGAAACCCACCAACATCCTAGAGTTGAAGTTGTTCTGCACTCAGGAATGGGATAAAAATTCCACATTAAAATTCAAGTTAATGTACACAACATTTACTGGAAACATTTAGTTGCAGTTATTTTTGCACAAGGGGGTCACACCAGATACTGGAAGCAAAGGTTTGCATAATTTTGACACTCACAGATATGTAATATTGGACCATTTTGTTCAATAAACAAATGACGACATATAATTTTTTTTTGTCTCAGTTCATTAATTGGGTTCTCTTTATCTACTTTTAGGACTTGTGTGAAAATTTGGTAATATTTATGTAGACAGAAAATTCTGAAGGGTTCACAAACTTTCAAGTAATACTGTATATGATTATGCAAATGGTACATATTTTGTTTTAATAAAAATGTTATACATAAAAAACTATGTATATATATATATATATATATATATATATATATATATATATATATATATATATATATATATATATATACATTCACTAGGAGTGGACAAAGTACTCAGAAATTAGACTTAAGTGAAAATACAGATATTGTTATTCAATTAATATTGGAAGTATCCAGCCAAACATACTCAAGTGAAAGTATTTAATCAATGAAAACATTTAATCACTGCTTGCAATATTCACCATTAGCAACCAGTTGATGTGCTGCCTAGCTATTTATATTAGCTACTGGAATTGATGCTAGTCTAACCTTGCATTAGCAAAGAAAAGAGGCTAACTTGGATAAATATAGCCAGTTAATATTTGCAAATTAGCTAAACTTACCACAACATGCTTTTTTAAAAATATTTATTAGACGGAGGTCGTGCCTTCTAGGATGGCAAAGGAGACACTTCATTTTATAAAAGTCTTTGCTTACTCTAGCAGATTTATTAATCTTTTTTCTACATTGCTTAATTGGATGATAAACTGAAATTATTGGATGATAAACTGGGCCCATTCGATTGACATATAACAGACAGACATTGCCTGTATTAGAGAAGAAGAAACTTGAGATTTGTAAGATTTGTGTTGAGATTTTGAAGCTCTAAATAAAATGTAAGGAGTACAAGTATGTTTATTTCTTTAGAATATAATTAAGAGAACAAGTATTCAAGCAATACTCAAGTATAAATAAGCCAAAATAATACATAAGTATAATAATGAAGTACAATTACTCAAGTTTTTTCACCCCTGATATTCACAATTATAACTCAATGGCAGTGTTGTTACCTGTTAAAATTATGAAGAATTTGTGGAAGATATCAGTTACATTCATTTATCCATTTAAATTATTAAGCTGTAGACAGCTTTCATATAAAAGAACAGTGCAAGCATGACATTTTTAACTTCTTAATTTGTACCCAAAAATATAGGATATCAAAAAAAAAAATTCTCATCTCCATACTTTATCATACACTCAGCATCGAAACCAATTTTTTTAAAGTAGGTCATATTGCATTGAGACACAGGTTGATTTTTAACAAGTTTCTATCTTCCAAGTTTTATTTTACACTGAAGAAGTGTTTAGTTACACCATCACGTAAGAACACAGGTCAGCAAAACTATATAGAAATATGTCACCATCTGCTGGCATAAACTAAAATTACTAAAAAAATTTTACAGATATGTCAATCGAGTAGATTAATTAATATTTCAATATGATACTAGATCTCTGGGTATTGATGGCAGGCTATATGATGCTGATCCTATACTGACAAACCTCTGCTTTCAAGTTAAAACAATTTGTGCCAGTACTGTAAGAAGAGACAGAGAATGACAAATTTTGCATGAATTCAAAGGCAGTTTACTTTTCCCCAACACATGAAAGGAACTCTATTTACAAAAGCCATACTGAGGAGTAACTTATTTTCAGAGAAATTTACACAAGGGAAATATGAAATGAATAGTCTGTCACACAGTTCATTTATGTCTATGCACACAACAATTCTTCATTTCAGAAGAATGTATGTACCATGGTAACAGGTAGTCACAATAAAATCCCCTCGGATTCATCTTCTTGGGATAAGCATAAAACAATAATACTCTCAAGACAACACATTTCTCAAATGGCAGGTCCAGGAAATTCTCTTCCCCCCCCACACACACAACAAATAAAATTCAAAGACAAAATTTACAAACACACCACTTGACAGGCCATGAAAACTTTTGTCCACTCAGAGGGTTAACCAGCGTTCCAGAAATGTGCATAGGTGTCTGTTTCCCTCAACATCTTTTTTGAGAATATTCTTTTTTGTTGTTTTTTCAGGAGATGAGAGAAGTATGATACTGGTAACACCAAATGCGCTCTTGAACCATTATGAATGATTCACTTGGAAAGAAACCAGGAGGAACTGGGAGAGAGATAATAAGAGAGAGGGACAGAGGTAATGAGAAAGAGAGAGAGAGAGAGAGAGAGAGAGAGAGAGGGAGAGAGAGAGAGAGAGAGCACAAATGGAGTGGGAGACAGAGAGAGATAGAGAGAGAGAGAGCACCCATCTATAGCCCATTGTGCAAATTAAGAGTGCTAATCAAACAGAGGAATAAACAAGAAAGGGTGAGAACAGCACCGGCTAAAGTCACCAAACTTCCAGGATGTTCAGTCCAGTCCTTTTGAGAAATAAATAATATAGAATTATGGCGCACTCAAGCCAACTGTGCTTATCAAATGTCCATGGACATGCCACTGTGAACATGTCCAGGAAATGTGACATTGAACTGAGCTGAATTGGTGGGGTGAGACAAGGAAAAAGGTTTCTCTTCTACCCAATCAGGCTGGGTAGACACTTCCTCTCAAACCCTCATGTCACCCAACACCCCCAACCAATCACTGACCACCTTACTGTGCTCATCATTGCTCTGAGATGCTGTCTCTTTCAGTCAAAAAGCAAAGTACAAAATGTCCAATCCCTAGCTATAAGTACAGGGCCATATTTATTCTTTTTATATTAATATTTATATATTTATATGGTTAGATATGTACAGCTCTATGCTTTTGCAGTCCCACAGGAGGGTCTTGATGATATCAACACATGGACTAGTGGTTTGTAAGTCTGTTAGAGATGAATGTGTGTGGTTCTTTTTTTTTTTTTACTAAGAGGATTAGCCTGGGCCACACTAGTGTAACACTGTGGTCTATAGAGGACGCTAGTAGACCCAGGACACAGGCACCCACTGAGCGTTGGTAGACACTACATCAATGGCTTCCTCCAGTAGCCGGATGGTTTCATCGATTTCATTGTTGATGATGGTCATATCAAAGTAGTGAGCATAGGACTTCTGCAGGGCCTCAGATTCTTTCTGCAGCCTTTGCAGAGACTCATCCTGATATAGGAGAGGAGGGGAAGAAGAATTAGAGTGAGCTGAGTATAATGAGTAACACACAGAAGGCTTTCTTTTAGTTTTAGTGTTGGACTGTGTAACATGATAGGTCAAACGGTCTATTGCAACAAACAGAGTACTTCAGTAACATCGTTATGATGTCACTCAGAATAAGTAATAAATAAAATTGTCATAAATCATTATGAGCTGACTTCAGTGTCTTTTGGATTTCAACTTGGACTTGGATTTCAATCACTTGAATGGCCAAGTGGACAAAAGCTAAATGCTAAAATGCTAACATTGCCCAAACAGACACAGAGCTCCAATGATAGTTGCTGTAACAAGTAGAGCAGCTGGGTAACATTTTGTCACTCAGGATAAGTGAAATCTAGTCATCATTATTCACGAGCCAATTGTGAGTAAAATTTTGCTAGAACTTGGGTTTTAATAGCTTTTGACCAAATGGGCAAAAGCTAAATATTAAAATGCTAACATTAGCCAGCCCTTACAGGTATATGGAGTTCTGTAGCATGCTACTATAACAAGCAGAGTATGCCTGTATCATGATAAAAAGATAGTCACTCAGGATAAATATAAATGGTCATTAATTGCCAACCACAATAAATCAGCACCTGCCGAGGGGAGATGCTAATCTAAGAGTTAGGTTAGAGCCTAAGGAACAAAGAAGTGAATAAAAAACAAGCTAGTTAGTTGGAGAAAACAGTTAGTTGGAGAATTCTACACAAGAACTGTGTGCTGCGTAAAATGTAAACAGATTGCATTACATTTGAGGACAAAAGATTGCAAATGGTTCTTCAATGGAAAAAAGAATATGCACATTTATTTTACAACATCTAAGAAAACAAACACAAATAAAAATGACATTCAAATTTTAAAAAACAACAGAAATATATTTACAAATTTAGATGTAAAACACACACATTATCATCTCTGGAGGAAAGGGCAAACCTTTTTCTGTTGTGCCACTCAGGAGGCAGAAATTATAATTGCCTTTTTCATTATGTCCTATGGCTGTGCAAACTTTTGTGCTCAACTGTAAACATTACATATACAAGCCATAACTTAAGTGTATTGACGGCTTATAGCAGGGGTCTTCAATCTTATCCGCACAGGACCAGTGTGGCTGCAGGCTTTTATTCCAAGCAAGCAGGAGCTATATTTGATTCCACTTGGTTAATCGGTTCATATTAGTCACCAGTGCCTCTTATTTGGCTGGAATAAAAGCCTGTAGCCACACGGGCACTTTGTGCATAAGCTTGAAGACACCTGGCTTATAGAAACACAATTCTAAACACTCGCATAGACACACAGCCTACACATGTACTTACAGGCAGTTTTCTGCACCACCTTGGGAGCTGAGTGCAGTGACAGGAAATGCCAAAGAAAAGAGTCACATAGAAACAACATGCAAAATGACTGACACATGCAGCATGCAATGAGCCACAAGCAAGTACAGAATGTCGTGAGGCTAGAAAGACTAGATCATATTATCATAAAAGTAATCAATCCAGTTGAAGGCAGACAGAAGTCATGATTGAAATTAAATTAAAAGGAAGGAGGGAAAACAAGCTTAAACTTGAGCAATGGGTTGTATGTGCTAAATGCGAGAAAGAAATATTTTTTGGTTATGTGTATTGGAGGAAAACAGTGCTCACCTCATTCATACCAGGGGTGACAGTAGGTGCAGCAATAAAAATGACATAGGGAGCAAATTCAGCTGTCCGCAAAACTTTCAGTGCCTGTCAAAAACCGGAGAATTATCAGTAACACATTACTAACTAAAGCAACACAATATCAGAACAATTAGTCAGAAAAGGATTTGTCTGGTACCTGCGGCTCTACATCCAGGATGGAGATCATGCCCAGCTCGTGTATCTTTCGGATGGTCTCCAGACGTGTGCCATACATAGCATCCTCATGGCTCCCGTACTCCAGGTACTCATTGTTTGAGATGTCCTGCATCATCTGGTCGTGTGACACAAAGTAGTAATTCTTGCCATTTTCCTCATCCTTTTTAGGAGGTCTGGTCGTGTCTGGGCAAGATTGGGGGAAAACGCATTAGAGTCCTGATATACAGTGGTGCTTGAAAGTTTAGGAACCCTTTAGAATTTTCTATATTTCTGCATAAATATGACCCTAAAATCAGATTTTCACACAAGTCTTAAAACAGATAAAGAAAACCAAATTAAAGAAATGAGACAAAAATATTATACTTTGTTTATTTATATATTGAGGAAAATTATACAATATTACAGATCTGTGAGTGGCAAAAGTATGTGAACTTTTGCTGTCAGTATCTGGTGTGACACCCTTGTACAGCAATAACTGCAACTAAACATTTCCGGTAACTGTTGATCAGTCCTGCACATCGGCTTGGAGGAATTTTAGCCCATTCCTCAGTACAGAACAGTTTCAACTCTGGGATGTTGGTGGGTTTCATCACATAAACTGCTTGCTTCAGGTCTTTCCACAACATTTCTATTGGATTAAGGTCAGGACTTTGACCTTATTTATTCTTCTTTAACCATTCTTTCATAGAATGATGTGCTTAGGGTTGTTGTCTTGCTGCATTCCCCACTTTCACACTTTCACTTTAACATTAGCCAATGTGAGAGAGGCCTTTAGTTGGTTAGAAGTTACCCAGGGTCCTTTGTAGTGATCTATGTTGATTGATCACTCCAGGGTAGAGTAACAATGGTCTTGAATTTCCTCCATTTGTACGCAATCTGTCGAACTGTGGATTGGTGGAGTCCAAACTCTTTTTCCAGCCTGATGTGCCTCAACACCCCTTTTCCTGAGGTCTTCTTAAATTTCCTTTGTTCATGCCATGATACACTTCCACAAACATGTGTTGTGAAGATCAGACTATGATAGATCCCTGTTCTTTAAATAAAACAGGACACTCACTCACACCTGACTGTCATCTCATTGAAAACTCCAGACTCTAATTTCACCTTCAAATTAACTGTTAATCCTAGAGGTTCACATACTTTTGCCACTCATAGATATGTAATATTGGATCATTTTCCTCAATAAATAAATGATCAAGTATAATATTTTCTTCTCAATTGTTTAATTGGGTTCTATTTGTCTAATTTTAGTACTTTTTGTGTGAAAATCTGATGATGTTTAAGGTTATATTTATGCAGAAATATAGAAAATTCTAAAGGGTTCACAAACTTTCAAGCACCACTGTTTATGGCTGTAGCCACAAATCTGCAGGTATTTGTGGTGGAATGCATCAGTGTTCTCACTAGTGTCTGCCAACATAACGTGAATGTGTGCCCTAGGGGGTAGTGTCCAAAACAAGAATGTGTAGAAAATACATAAAAACAAATAAATCTCATGGTTCACTGTAGCAGAAAATGGGCAGAAGACTCAAACCGCTGGATGCACTGAAGAATTTTGCTGTTTACATTGTACTTGATCATTTGTGCCAATATGACACTCAACCTTCATAGAGAAAAAACAGGGGATTGTAGATTATATTTAAGGGCTTGTATTTAGCTATTATAAATCTTTGTCTATTATTCATCTCAGCCCACCTTCAGTCAATCTTCCTCGATTAAATTCCTTTCCTTTTATAATTTGTTTTTATTAGGGTTGGGTATTGTGACCAATCTGGTGATTCGATTCGATTCTTATTTATGTGGTTTTCAATTTGAGCCGATTCAATATCGATTAGTTATTTATATTTCATTTAAAATGTTAGTTTTGCAGACATGGAATCCATGTTTTAATATAAATGCTGGTAACTGAAACCCTCCTACTTAGCTATATTACTGAAATACACATTTACATTAACAACAGAGCCCACACAATTATGTTTAAGTACTTTTTACTTTGAGTAACAAACAATGTAACAAGAAATCATAAATATGTGCATCAATGCACACAAGGTAAGCACAAACTGCACACGGCACATTACTGTAAATAAAATAATATATATATATATATATATATATATATATATATATATATATATATACATACACATATATACACATACACACACACACACATATATATATATATATATATATATATATATATATATATATACACACATATATACACATACACACACACATATACATTATATATATATATATATATATATATATATATATATATATATATATATATATATATATATATATAAACGTTGTAAATGTGCAAAAGTGATATTCATTAACAACTTGAAACATACTTAAGAAATAAAACTGTTTTCAAAATTCAAAACATGAAAGATGGTAACATCTTCAGGATGAGAGGCAAAGTACGGATAATATTTACATCCTCTCAAGTAAAGTTGTATTAAGAACTGTTTCATTAAACTGAAGATCGATTAAAATTGGAGAATCGATATTTTTTACCCAGTTTTAGCCCTAGTTTTTATAAGCATGAAAACTGACAAGTGTAGCAGCACAGCAGTAAACAATCCATAAACTTTCCCCAAATCCCTCTCCCTCATTTTCTGATTTCTAAGCCTAATGATCTTTTCAGAATCACTGCATGCTGCCGCACAATCTCTCTTTGCTCACTACTAGTGTTGATGTCAACCAGCAAACATCTGTATAGGTATGCTGTAAAGTATGTGACTTACGTGGGATGGGGTAAGCAAATCTGTTTGGGTGCTTTGTGATTAGTGTATTCTTGATGTGTCGCCTGCCAACACCATGGGCTCCTGTAGAGAGAAGCATGTTATAGCAGGAGGACAGTGGACACAGCCACACATACAGAAAATGCCACGCAGCCACATACCTAATAAGACCAGTGTTTTTCTCTTGAAAGCAGGCAACTTCACAACTTCTTCATATGTGACAAGATCTAGTTGGTCAAACACTGCAGGACAACGGAGAGGTGAAAAGATGTAGAACTGTTTGATACAATGTGGAAGCAGTGAGAGAATATGGTGTGATGTCAGTGAGGTGAAAATCCTCTTCTGTGTGGACTCAGACACCCCCCCCCCACCCCCCAAAAAAAACCCCAAACAAAAACAAACAAAAAAAACACAAACAACAACAAAACAAACAAACCAACAAAAAACATACCAGTACTGTGGTCTGTATTAGCCTGAAAAACTGTAATAGTATTGGATTATGTGTTTTCTCTATTTCCCATTACAATCCACCAATGCTGGAAATATGTAATATAATTTGGATTGATATTAAAAATGTCAGATTTTCAATATTCAGTGATCCTAATTTTAAAATCATTAAGTATATCATGAAACAGGAACACATGAAATGTGATGTGGTAGGCTGTGAATATGCATTACTGCAGGGAATAAAGGAATCTGTCCAAAGACAATGTTTTAGATCTGTAGTATCTTGAGACTTTATTACTTTTAGAGAAGATTCAAACATAGAATAAAAAGTATTTGGTCTGGAGATGAGTACCTTTAAATTCCACCATGTTCCAGTGGAGTTACAGAATTTATTGCAATTATACATAAACCTACATACTACTTGGGTGATTATACAGGAATACAAAGTAATGTGTGCATTTTCTGTATATAACAGACACTGAATGATGAAAAAGCATGCATTCCTATAAGAAAATGTGGTTACAGCTTTTAGTATTATCTTGATTGCTATGATAACATAAAACTGGTTAAAATAACATTAAAACACAGTCCACAGAGGGATCAAAGGGGTGGGGTCTAAAACATACTTCTTTCTGGTCTTTCCTGTGACATGCACAAATCGCTGACCATTCTTATCAGGGATGGACAAATCACTAGCCAAGGCACCCAGGACAAACAGATTTCATGTCTGGGAAATTACTTTTTTATTTGTAGTGGAAAGGTAGGTTTAACATTCAGAAAAACCTTTTCATTTGGTATGTAGGATTAAACTTAATGCACTTCACACTGGTACAATGTACCTCAATGATATTAAATTAGGTTTCTATACAACCAAAACACTGCACTAGGCAGCACACTGCAGCTTTTTTTGGGCTTGTTAATAAAGTTATGTTATGTCCATCCCTGCTTTCCCTTTAAATTATTCAACAATTATATTAAAATTACAAATGAAAATTAAAACAAAAATTGAGACATTAGTGTTGTTGTACTTACATGCAAGAAGGCCATTAAGGAGAGAAAGCATGAAAAATGAACAGGGTAAGAGGAGTGGTGCATCAAAATTGGTTAAATAGACAAAATAACTGAGCTGCCATAGCAACACTGCGTGCCGCTGTAGTTGCAGGCGCAAAGAAAACAGACACAGTAGCACATTGCTGGAGAGGACAGCACAAAGCCATGCACAATCAGTCAAATCAAACTATTTGCAAGAAAACAAGGCTTCTTTCTTCTCAGTTCTTTTGTTTTTGCTATAACCTGAAGACATCTGGGTTTAAGATCAAAAGATGAATGAGACGATAGAGCAGAATTTCAGCCTCCATTTCCTGATATTTACATCTAGATATGTTTAACAATTTAGAACATGGCATTTTGGTAGCAGACCACCCAATTTTAGGTGAGCAAAAGTACTGGAACAAATATTCTTAGAAAATTTGTAACTTAAAGTAGTAAATTAAAGCAATAAATGCATCAAGCCGAGGACACACTGACATCTCCAAACTGTTGCATTCTTCTTTTCCATGCTTGTAATACAGCTTCTTTCACTTATTGGTTGTTTTGGGGGGTTTCTTCCTTCAGTCTCCCCTTCTGGTGAAATGCTTGTTTAGTTGGGTTAAGGTCTGGTGATTGACTTGGGCAGTGTAAAACCTTGTTTTTGAGGTTTCCAATATTCCAAAAAGTCCCATGTTCTAAGTTGTTTAATGCATCTAAATGTAAAGATCAGATAATGAAACTCTGATCTACTGTTTCACATTCATCTTTTGATCTCAAACCCAAATGTCTTCAGTGTATAGCAAAAAAAAGAAAAGAATTGGCATTGCCATTCCAATACATTCAGAAGGAACTTATATATACTCAGCAATATAGCAATATATACTCAGACTATATTTTAAAGATAATTTTGTAAAATCCAAATAAGCTTTACAGATCTTTATTGGAAAGGGTTTAAACAATGTTTTTCATGCTTGTTCAATGAACCATAAAAAATTATTGCACATGCACCTGTGGAACAGTTATTAAAACAGGCGGTAGGCAATTAAGATCACAGTTACAATAAGTTAGGACACTAAAGATACCTTTCTACTGACTCTGAAAAACACCAGAAGAAAGATGCCTAGGGTGCCTGCTCACCTGCGTGAACATGCAGCAGGGAGGCATGAGGACTGCAGATGTGACCAGAGCAATAAACTGCAATCTCTGTAATGTAAGACGCCTAAGACAGTGCTACAGCGAGACAGGAAGGACAGCTGATCGTCCTTGCAGTGTAAAATTACATGAAACTATGTGTGTCCCCAGACGTGATCGAGAACTAGCCTTGGTGGAAGAGTGGGGTAACATCTCTCAGCAAGAACTGACAATTCTGGTGCAGTCCATGAGGACCCCCCCAGCTTTGTTCAGGGACTCAATATTCCATTTTTCTTCATCAAATGTCTGTGAAACTTGTTCAGTTTATGTCTCAGTTGTTGAATGTTTTTATGTTAATACAAATATTTACACATGTTAAGAAATTTGCTGGAAATAAAAGAAGTTGAATGTGAGAGGATGTTTCTTTTTTTGCCACAATATTCTAATTTTTTTAGATGCACCTGAGAAAACACACACACACACACACGTGTGTGTGTGTGTGTGTGTGTGTGTGTGTGTGTGTGTGTGTGTGTGTGTACATGCATCCAGGTGCATCTCAAAAAATTAGAATATTGTGGAAAAGTTCATTTTTTCCCTGTAGTTTAATTCAAAAAGTGGAACTTTAATGTATTCTAGATTCATTACACATAAAGTGAAATATTTCAGGCCTTTTTTGTTTTAATCTTGATGATTACGGTTTACAGCTCATGGAAATCAAAAATCCAGTAAGCCGTAATCATCAAGATTAAAACAAAAAAGGCTTGAAATATTTCACTTTATGTGTAATGAATCTAGAATATATCAAAGTTCCACTTTTAAAAAAAAACAAACAACAGAAAAACTTTTCCATGATATTCAAAATTTTTGAGATGCACCTGTATATACACAAAGTGGTGCTTGAAAGTTTGCGAACTCTTAACTCTAGAATTTTCTATATTTCTGCATAAATATGACCTAAAACAGCGTCAGATTTTCAGACGTCCTAAAAGTAGACATAGAGAACCCAGTTAAACAAATGATATTTTTCCAATAGTTTCTGGCTTGTCCACATGATCTTTAGCAAATGCAGAAATGTTCTTTTTAGAAAGCAGTGACGTGCAACCCTGCCATGCACACCATTGTTGTTCAGTGTTCTCCTGATGGTGGACTCAAACATTAACATTAGCCAATGTGAGCGAGGCCTTTAGTTGCTTAGAAGTGACCCTGGGTTCCTTTGTGACCTTGTGGACTGTTACACGTCTTGCTCTTGGAGTGATCTTTATTGGTTAACCACTCCTGGGGAGGATAATAATGGTCTTGAATTTCCTCCTTGTACACAATCTTGATGTTTTAGGTCAAAATTATGCAGAAATATACAAACTTGTAAAGAATTCACAAACTTTCAAGCACCACTGTGTGTGTGTGTGTGTGTGTGTGTGTGTGTGTGTGCACGTGCGCACTTATATTTAAAGGGCAATGCTTAAAATCTTGCAGATACAGGTCAAGAGCCTCAGTTGGTGTTCACATGAAACATCAGAATGGGGGAAAATGTGATCTCAATGACTGTGGCAAGGTTGTTGGTGCCAGATGGGCTGGTTTGAGTATTTCATAAACTGCTCATTTTCATGCATAACAGTCTCTAGAGAAGTAGTGCAAAACACAAGCCGTATATGGCCGTGAGCTGTATACAGGCCACATGATGGTTTGGTCCACCGCTTGAGCTAATGACTCAAATATGTGGGAAAAGATTATAATACAGTCCCTGCTTTATCCACTCTGACTTTTATTGACACATAGAGGCAGTTACTAGTTTATCTCTCTTTTTTTGCCATTGTTTGGCGCAGTTTCCAAGCCAGGAGTGTTCCAGGAGAATTGGACAATGGCATATTTCTATGAGGAAATAAACCACAAACTCCATTGTTTAATCTGCTCCCTGCAAGTGGCTGTGCCCGAAGAATTTAATATTTGAAGGCACTATGAAACCAATCATGGCAAAAAGTATGACCAGTATACTGGATAACTATGGACAGACAAGGTAAACAAGCTAATTGCAGCTATCACAAAGCAACAGTCTGTCTTCAGTCATAGTAGTAAGATGAATGATGCTGCCCTGAAGGCTAGTTTTATCACTGATCAAGAAATCACATTGGCATCAAAGCCATTTTCTAATGTAGAGTTCGTTAAAACAAGCATGTTGAAGGCAGTTTAACTGGTATGCCCTGACAAGTGACATGCTTTTGCTAATACACAGTATGTTTGCTAATATAAGCAGACTTAGTTACCCACTTTGTGGAAAACCTGGACAGGCAGTTGAAGGAGAGAGTAAAATCTTTCACTTGTTTTCCATCACAGTAGATGAGAGCACAGTTTTGCCGTTTTCATCAAAGGTGTTAATCACTGAAGAGGTTGTTGAACTCATTTCAATGACAGACACAGCTACTGATATTGATATTTTCACTTGCTTGGTTGGCTCCTTGGACAAGCTACACTATATGGCCTAAATTATGTGGACACCTGACCATCACACCCATATTTGCCCATTCCAAAACCATGGGCATTAACACAATGTTGGTACCCCCATTTGCTGTTATAACAGCCTCCACTCTTCTGGGAAGGCTTAGCACTAGATTTTGGAACATGGCTGTGAGAATTTTTACTCATTTAGCCACAAGAGCATTAGTGATGATGGGCACTGATGTCAAATGAGAAAGCCTGACACACAGCTGATGTTCCAATTCATCCCAAAATTGTTCAGTGGGGCTGAGGTCACTGCTCGGGTCACTCGAGTTCTTCCACATTAACATGGTCAAAACCATGTCTTTATGGCCTGCTTTTTGCACAGGGGAATAGTCATGATAAAACATATTTAGACCCTTTTGTTCCAGCGAAGGGAAATGTTAATGCTACAGCATACAAAGTCATTATAAACAATTGTGGCTTTGTAGCAACAGTTTGGGGAAGGCCCACAACATATGGGTGTGATGGTGTCCACATACTTTTGGACATATAGTGTAGGTTTGGATTTAGCACTAATGGCATACCATCAACATGTGGAAAGAAAGCATAATGTTGTTATAAAGTTGCAGCTATACCAAATGTCAACAAAAGGTTATAACAAATTAATTGCGCTATGTTTATTGTTATTGGCCTATTGTAGTCAAACAAATAGGCCAGCCACTGTTGCAAATTTGAATAATCATATAAAATTATATAGGCACATACTATTAATTACAAGTTCAATTCTATTCAATTCTATTTTATTTACAAGTTATGGGATGTATTGATGTGGCCCCTTTATTGTAAGATTTTGTCTAATGTGGCCCCCAACCCCAAATGAATTTGCTACCCCTGCTCTAGAGTTTACACAGAATGGTGTGAAAAACAAAAACCATCCAGCAAGAATCAGTTCTGGGCAGAAAGGCCTTGTTAAGATCAGAGGAGAATGGCCAGACTGGTTTGAGCTGCCAGGATATGATCAATTAAATAACCACTCTTTACAATCGTGGTGAACAGAAAAGAATCTCAGAACATGTTAGAATTTGACCCGGATGGTCTACAACAGCAGAAGACCACATCAGGTTCCACTCTTGTCAGCCAAGAACAGGAATCTGAGGCTACAGTGGGTATGGGCTCACCAAAACTGCACAGTTAAAGTTGCCTGGTCTGATGATTCTCAATTTCTGCTTCTACTTGCAGATGGTAGGGTCATAATTTGACATTAATAGCATGAATCCTTGACCTAACATACTCGTGTCAATAGTTTCATGCTGCAGCTGGTAGTGTAATGGTGTGGGGAATGTTTTTTGGCACATATTTGGCCCCTTAATACCAATTGAGCATCATTTATTTGAGTGTTGTTGCTTGCCACGTGCATTTAGCCATCTTAAAATGGCTACAGTGACATCCAGTATGAAAATGTGCAATTTGTCACAAAGAACAAGTCATATCAAACTGGTTCTATCAACATTACAATGAGTTCAGTGTACTTCACTGGCCTCCACAGTCAGCAGATCTGAATCCAATAGTGCACCATTGGGATGTAGTAGAACAGGAGTTTAACAGTATGAATGTGCAGCTAACAAATCTGCATAATTTATGTCTACATGGACCAGAATCTCAAGGGAATATTTCCAAAACCTTGAGGAATCCATGCCACAATTTGAGGCTGTTCTGTCAGCAAATGGGGATCCTACTCAGTTCTGATGAGGTATTCCTAATAAAGTGGCCAGTGGGTGTGTATATATAAAGTTTGCATAAGTATTCACCCCTCTGTACTTAATTGGGATTATATGTCATATATCTACAAAAAAAAAAAGCCAATAATCGTGAAAAAAAAACTGTAAAATTTGAGATTGCATAAGTATTTGCTGTGAAACCCCTAAATTAGTTCTGGCACAGCCAGTTGCCATCAGAAATCACATGAATAGATGAATGGAGTCTAACTTTGTGCAATTGTGTCACTTGAACTGAATATAAATACACCTGTTCCTGGAAAGCCCCATGATTAATGTATAGAACATACTGTATCTAAACGAACAGCACAATCAGGGTTTGGTTACAAAAAATCCCAAACTTCACAGTGGCACACTATTAAATTCATTATTTAAAAAAGTCAGTGAGTGGCTAAGGAGGGCATTAGTCAGAGAAGCAACCAATTGGCCACAAATAATGATGTTACCACCACCATTCACTGTAGGGATAGCATTTTCAGGATAAAGTGCTCAGTAAATAAATCACTTTCAGGATAAAGTGCTCATAAAGCTCAGTGCTTAAGACATTGGACTACTGATCGGAACGTCATGAGTTCAAATTCTAGCACCACCAAGCTGCCACTGCTGGGCCCTTGAGCAAGGCCCTTAACCCTCAACTGCCCAATTGTATTTAAAAAAAACAAAACAACAACAAAAAAAGATAAATGTATGTCACTCTGGATAAGGGCGTCTGCCAAATGCCATAAATGTAATCTTTTTCCAATTTTTTTTTTTACTGAAATTTTGATCTCCAGTCCAGAAGACCATTTCTCACATGTTCGCAAACACAACTTGCTCGACACATCATGCTTTCATAAAGTATAGTGTCCAGGCAATGGATTCTTCCTATGAACAGTTTGTCCCACTGAGCTGTGGATCTCTTCAGCTCCTTCAGAGTTACCGTTGTCATCTTGGTTGCTTCTCTGACTAATGCCGTCCTTACCCAGTCACTGATTTTTAGCACATAACCTCCTCTAGGCTGTAGTTGTGGCATATTCCTTCCATGTTTTGATAACTGCCTTAATGGTGTTCTGTGGGATGTTCAAATATATATATGTATTATTACCAAACCCTGATTGCTACTTTGCCAGAGCCTTGTCCCAGACTTGTTTTGATAACTTCTCTGTCTTCAGGATTCTAAACTCTGTGGCATTCATTGGCTTCCTGTGGACTTCATTCAACTAATAATGTGACTTCTGATGGCAACTGGTTGCATCAGAACTAATTTAGGGGTTCCACAGCAATGAGGTTGAATACTATGCAATCATAAACTTTATGTTTTTTATAAAATATTTTGCAATGTATATGTAGGTACCATGCAACCAAAAAAGGGGCTCCCTTTCGTTACTGTACCTTTACAGTTAACTGAAAGATTGTGACACCAGATACATCATACCGGTAAAGCACCAAAAAGGATCTGAAAGGTATTGTTCACTCACATTGATACTCGACCTGGGACAATAAAGGCAGGACAGCTAGCAACTCATATCAGTGAAAAATCATGTCATAAATGTGCATTTGTCTTCCTTTAAAAAAAAAAAAAGGTTTTAATGGTAGGCAAAGCAGCTCCCATGTAACTACAGTGGTGCTTGAAAGTTTGTGAACCCGTTAGAATTTTCTATGTTTCTACATAAATATGACCTAAAACATCATCGGATTTTCACACATATAATCCTAAGAAAGCAGATTTCAGTTCCAGCTTATATACTAAAAAAATACGGGGTGAATACTTATGCAATGCACTGTGTAAGTTACATAGGTTTGGAAAGTATTCAGACCCCTTCATTTTTCGCACACATTACTGTGCGCTATAGATTAAAGTTAAAATGGCTTAAATTGACTTTTTTGGCCATCAGTCTACAACAGGGGTGGGCAATCTTATCCAGAAAGGGCCGGTGTGGTTGCAGGTTTTCATTCCAACCAAGCAGGAGCCACACCTGATTCCACCTGTTTAATCAGTTGATCTTGGCTTTCAATAGACTCAGGTGTGGCTTCTGCTTGGTTGGAATGAAAACCTGCACCCACACCAGCCCTTTCCAGATAAGATTGCCCACCCCTGGTCTACAATCATATTGACAAAGCAAAAACAAGTGTTTTAAAATTTTTGTGAATTTATTGCAAATTAAAAACTGAAATCTCTTATTTAGATAAATATTCAGACCCTTTATTCAGTACTTTGTGAAAGCATCTTTGGCAACAATTGCGGCTTTTCCACCGCAGGAACTTTTGGAGGTACTCTGTGTTTCTCCACCGCAGGGACCAGGGTCTAAATTAAGTTTTGGGTAAAATATTTAGCCCTTGCAAAGCCCCTACTCGGGAGGTGGTACTTTTTCAAAAGCCAGAAACTTTGGGGGATGGGACTTGGGCACTGAACATGCTGATTGGTTAAGTGCACGCAGTATTTTTTTTTTTAAACCACCATTTTTAAAAGTCTGTTGCAGTGCAGTTGATTATTGAGATTTGAATAATAATTAAAAAAAAAACGACCGATGGACTGACGACGAGGTTCAGGCCTTATTAAGTAATTATGCCGAGGACGAAATACAGCAGGAACTGGAGACGGCAACCTGCAATGACAAAGTATACTTAAAAATATCAAGTCAGTTAAGCGAGCTGGGCGTTGTTCACACAGGAAAACAGTGCAGAGAGAAGCTTGTGCGCGCGTGTTCGTCTCTGTAATCTCAGCAATAGCTGATCAAATCTGTTTGCTTACTTTAAGTCTAGCATTACGAGCATTCAGAATTCGCTTTACTACCACCGCTCATCTCTTTTCCTGCGTTTTCTCAAATATATCACAATCAACAGCACAGCTTGAATCTCCTCCATGCTCGTTGTTGTTGCAGAGTCGTTATCAGATTTCGGAAAATAGACTGTCAGTTTTTAAAACACGAAACTTTATCCAATGATAAAAAAAATAAATAAATTAGTTCTGTGACCGGGAATCAAACCCAGCTCTGACTGGGCCACTCATGGAGATTCAGAGATTTGTCCTGAAGCCACTCCAGTATTGTCTTGACTGTATGCTGTGGAACGTTGACAAGCCCAAGTCTTAGGTCATGTGCACAGGAGCAGGTTTTATTCAAGGATCTCTCTGTATTCAGCCACAATCATCCTTCCCTCAGTTCTGACCAGTCACCCTGTCCCTGCTGCTAAGAGGCAGCCCATAGCATGATGGGATCATAGTATCTTCATCTTAGGGATCATATTACCAATTACTGGGCAGTACTTTTTTAGGTTTTTGCCAGATGTAGCCCAGTTACTGTGTTTGACTGAACGGCTAGCTCTATGAAGAGTCCTGGTGGTTCCAAACTTCTTCCCTTTTAAAATGATGGAGCTCACTGTTCTCCTGCGAACATTCAAAGTTTTAGAAATGGTTTTATATCCTTGTGCAGATCTATGTTTCAACACAATTTAATGTCAGAGGTCTATGGACAGTTCTTTGAATTACATGGCTTGGTTTTTGGGGTCTGCCATTCAATTGATAGAACTTTTACACACAGGTGTGTGCCTTTCTAAATCATGTCCGATCAATTGAGTTTGCCACAGGTGGACTCCATACAAGTTCTAGAAACATCTCAAGATAATCAAAGCAAACCGGTTGCACCTGAGCTCAATTTCTAGTGTCTTAGAAAAGGGTCTGAATACTCAGCTAAATGAGAGATTTTAGTAATTTTTTAGTCATCATTTTTGTCATTTTTGGTTACTTTGTATAGACTGATGGCAAAAAAAGACGTATATTTGGTCTGAATACTTTTCAAACCCACTGTATACAAAGACATAAGGCAGGTTAATTGAATAAATGACCCAGCAAGTACATACACAGCAAGTACAGCCAGTTTCGATAAGGCTACTTGCCAAACTGCATATTAGCATACTCTAAGAAGAATAAGGAAGCTTATCTTTGTCAAATAAATATTATAGTACAGTGTAATTCTTTTCTTCGCATATCCCAGCATCTTAAGAAATTGGGGTCTGAGCACAGGGTCAGCCAAACACAGCGTAATACTTGCTGAAGGGCCTAACAGCGGCAGCTTGGTGATGGTGGAACTTGATCCCCTGCCGGAGTTACCAGTAAAACTTTCTTATTGCTACTAAACAGCAGCATTAATCTAACACTTCTTTCCATAATAATATATTATACTAACTAGTACACTAGTGAGCAGTTTGGAATGTATCTAATGGCCAGTTGTTTTTGCAGACACATGTTTGCATCCTCATTAGAACAGATGTGCAAAAGTAGCAGATGAAATCAAACATGGATACTATATCATTTGCTGGTATATTGGTTTAGAACTTATGAAAGTTGGACAGAAACCTACCTTATATGAAACCATTATTTGGATAGATACTTTTACTGATTGTATCAGTATATCCACATGTAATTAGTGGTACTGAGCAGCTGCATGAATGTTCTAGCTACCAAAAGAATCATTTGGTATGAAGCCATGAGCCTATTTATGTTCATCTTGACCTACCTGCATTATGCTTAGCTAGGTATTTGTCTTTGTACTGTTTCTTCTTCTTGCCAAACCAGGTACAACTGGCCTGCTGCTCCTGCTTGGTTTTCTCCATTGCTAAGCAGGCCACACGCCTAAGAGACACATAATACACCTGAAGTTACCTTATACACCTTAAATTCCCTCTTGCATGAAGAGACAATATACATATTTTTCATATGTGCCAACTAAATTGTTGGAGTCAACACAATATAGTGAGTGTATAGTGCAAAAACAGTAGTGCCATATATAAAATGCTTTTTTAAAACTTCTTTTTCCCCCAAAATTTTGCATTTTAATAAAAATAATTTTACATGGATCAGGAAGTGCAAAAAGATATAAATCATCTTAAAAACCACCTCATATTAGCCCATTATTAAATCATATGAACCCATTATAATATTATTTAATTCCTGAACTTTATAGTTCAGCTATCTGGAATCTCCAATAAATTCCACCTATTGGACATCAAAATACCAGAAGACATGCTGTCATGGATTTTAGAGTACACAAGAATAAAACATACTTGTCATGATTGTCTAGTAACCTTTGTTTCAGTATTGCCCAATACTAAAATGTCCATTTTAGGATAACAAATGTATTAATCTTAGCAGTACAAAACAGCTCAACATGGTCTACACAACAGACTATATCCTCCGTAGTCTTCCATGCATCTTTTATTTTGGAATATGAATGTGGGCTTAAAAGATTTTGCTTAAAAGTGCATGCTCTATTACACAACAGTTTAATATAGCCTAGTATACAAAATTCAAATATTGTTTAATACAAAATTCTTTTATCAATCAAATGAACACACTCAAGAAAATGCTTGGACAATTTTACTGAAATGCTCTCATCTTTTGGAGTTATGTAGTGCAGAAGTCACTTTTAACTGCTTTTAACTTCTCTAACACACACACACACACAAGACAAATGGATGCTACATTTGTTCATTTGAGTAACATTACAAACATTATCTGATTTCCCTAAAAACTAAAAGGTTAGCACTGGAATTAAAGAAACCTCTCATGTAGCCTAATATCAGGAGTCTCATTTTATAAAAACATCTTAGTCTATTGGATATTTCTTTATTTTGCTTTTAATAGATTTGCTAAGTGTTTCCCTGATTTGTTACCAAATTCAAACTGTTCTTGGTGCAAGCTCAGTAAAAATTCAGTTTTTTTGTTAACAATGTTCTGAAAAGTGAGGGCGAGCATTTTGAAGTTCTTTTAAGGATTTCATCGGTAGGTGTTTGAGAGGCTAAATGGCCTAATCTCTATTTCTTCCGGTAGATTGGATTCCAATTCTGCTTCTTCTTTTTTCTTATGACTACAGAATGAGATTATTTTCCTTCTCATTACTGATAATTCCTTCGCCCTCACTTTTCAGAACATCATTAACAAAAAAAACTGAATTTTTACTGAACTTGCACCAAGAACAGTTTGAATTTGGTAACAAATCAGGGAAACACTTAGCAAATCTATTAAAAGCAAAATAAAGAAATATCCAATAGAAATAAAAAATAACTTTACATCCTATTACTCAAAACTTTATAAACCAGAACATTAAAAGTAAAAGTAGAAATCAAAACCTCTCTGAGCAATGTCACCTTTACACAACTCAAATACAACTCAGTCTGATACACTCAAAGGGGCTTTAATTGAAAAAGAACTCCAAACAGCACTATGCTAAATAATAAATACCCAGGATTAAATGGTTACCCAGAAGAATTTTATAAACATTTGTGGCCATGTATTGCACCTTTATATATGCAAATGATATTTGAAATCCTCAAACTTACCCCAACATATGAATACAGCACTTATCTCAAAACCAAACAAAGACCTCACAAAATTCTCTACTATCACCCTTTATCATTAATAAATACAGACATAAAAATATTTATTAAGGCTTTTGCTAGAATCTGTAATACCGTTCTTAGTCCATCCAGATCAGACCAGTTTCAATGGTGGAATTCCTCAGAAAATACACAACGTAATCAACACAACTGCCCCCTACAGTAACCTCAACTATAATTTCATCCTTAGACGCTAAAAAGGCGGTTGATATGGTATAATAGCCTTTTGTCTTTGCCACCCTAAAAATTCTTATTTGGCAATATTTCATGAACTGGATCAAAATACTATATAAATCACCTACAGAAGCAAAATTGCAAAAACTGTCCAAATACTTATGGACCTGACTGTATACCTTACTCTGAGGGAAAAAACAAGGATGCCCATTGTCACCATTACTTTTTGCATTATTCATTGCGCAACTTGCTGCAGAAATCAGAAAAAATAAAAACATTACAGGACTACAGCATAACTCACACCCTCATAATATAAGCCTTTATGCATGTGACATTTTATTAAATATAACAAATCCATCAAAGTCCATTCTTTCAGCCCATGATCTGATAAACAGATCTGTCTGGTTACTCAATGAACTGGTCGAAATCAGAAATTCTATCGCTGTCTGAGCCACAATGGAGCACTGGGGCAAACCAACTACCTAATCCATTAAATATCTAGGAATTCTTTGAACCTTCAAAACCTCTTTAAGCTTAATGTCACACCTCTACTGCAGTTGATAAAAGAAGATCAGTTCAGATGGAACAAATTACTAGAGATGCACTGATGTATTGGCTGATAATCGGTATCGGCCGATAAAGGCTATTTTTCCCGCTATCATCTATCGTCCGATAGTTTAAAAACATCCGATGATCAGGGCTGATTATAGCCTGTCAATCAAAAGAGGGCGGGAAAACACATCGATTTCATGCTGTGTGTAAAGACGATGTCTCTTGTGTGGAATGACGACAAAACTGCAGTTTGTAATCTCTGTAATCTCTGCACTGATAAAATTTTACACCGGAAGTGAGCAGAAGTGAAGCGGGAGTTTCAGGGTTGAGTCAATTTTTTTTTTTTTGCCGCACTGCTGGAGCTGAATTAAAGCGCCAGTACACTGTTCAAAGATTTAAATGAAGATGAGATGACAAAAAAGTATATATTGCACAGAAAAATATATTTGTATAGTAGCATATTTCATATCCAGTTAATGTTAATATATAAAAATGTTTATATTATATATTACTAGTTTTATGTTCAGTGATGAAGTAGAAATGCCTTTGTTTGTGGTGAGTGAATGTGAGTCTAACAGGACGTTTTTTAGAATTCAGTCAATTAATTCTGTTAATAGGAATTAATAACATTCAAGAAGTTAAGAAATCTTACTTTAATCTTCAGAATTTAGTTCATGTGTTAATGTTAATTAGAGTAATGTGTTTTCTGTTCATGAGATCAGTTACTGTGAAACAACTTGTTGAAATGGAGAGAATAAAGTTTTTATTTGTATTTCTTTCAGAATTGTGGATTTAATTATTATTAATTTAAAACAAGTCATAAAAGGCAGAACTATCGGTATCGGCCAATATTACTCAGTATAATCACGGCTGAGAAATTTTGTATCGGTTGCATCTCTACAAATTACCTTTCATCTACCCACCCCAAAATTGGTTCTCCTCTCTTGACTTGGCTGTAACCTCTTTAAACCTCTTTCTTTAAACCTGTAAACCTCTTTCTACTGAAAAGGGAAAAAACCCAGAATCAAACTGGCAAGTCTTTATAAATAAAAATCCCTTGGGGGACTAAATGCTCCAATTTTTTTTTTTACTATTTCCTCTCTAATGAACTACACTACATTCAATCATTAACACAAATGGTTAGATGTTTAACAGACAGTAGGGCTGCACGATTATGGCCAAAATGATAATCACAATTATTTATAATGATTATTCGTTGATTTTAGGGACAACACTTTCACATTTAAATAAACAGACCACTGCTTTCACCTCCATGTCGTGCTACATTCTTGCTAATGTACAAATCTTTGCATCAAATTTGACTGGTCCTTAAAGTGCATCATCTCATAGAAGCAAAATATAAATAAAACTGTACCCAAAATATAGAATAAGTAAAAAAATAAAAATGCCATCAACCAAATGAAAATATGCATCAAATATAACAATATTCAACCAAATGAAAACAATTCAGGCCTATGCAGAAAAGTCAATAACAGTGTTTACAGGAGGAGAGACACAGACAAATCACCCAATAGAGTGGTGCAGGGACGACGCCATTTTGTACCGGAACCCGGAAGTTATCATCACACCGGTTCCCTCGACAAAAACCCAATAGGATTTTCACATAGACTTTTAGATTATTGCAAAAAATAGTCTCTGTGATCAACAAAAGTTTACAATCTAACACGTTTTGTCCATCAAGATAATTTTCACAAATGAACACAACTTTTATGAAGTTTGAAAACTAAATACAATCTCCAGAAATAAACAGCTAACCGTACGCTATAAACGAACTACACCACGGTCACTCAACTTCAACGTCACCATCACCAAGCTTCCGACAAACTTTTCCAAACTTGAATTAAAACATTTTCCATAATACGGATTTACTCTGTGGATGAATCTTAATTTTTTCATTAATTTTTGGGGGAATTGTGCACAGCATACCTGAACCAGTTTCAAGGCTCTAATTTCTTTTAGGAGTTTAGGTTTTTTTTTTTTAAAGAGATGATAACTTTAATGTGCCACAATATAACACACAAGTAGGCATGAAAAAACTTGAGCTTGTCAATTATGACAGACTTTAGGAATATAGTGTGAGGCATGACACATTAATTTACCTTCTGATAAATTAAATGTAATATTTTCAGTTAATTTTACAGACTGTATGCAAAAATACAACCGTTAACCTGTTCCACCTTGTAAACAAATACAATAAAACTCAATGTTCAGTATTTGAAGTCTGCTCCTCTTAAATATATTTAAACCTACACTATTAGACGTTTTCCACTGTCATGGTTCTGGGCCAGAGTCAGTTCTCGAACCGCTCTGCGTATATTGTGTATATATATCTGAATAATCTCATATAGGATGTGATTGGGGGAGTCCATTTACCCGTCAGATGCAAAGCGCTTTAGTTTAATGGTGTTCATTAGGGATGCACCGATCAGGATTTTTACAGCCGATACCGATCCAGATACCGATCTTTTTTTGTTTAAGCTTTAATCAGGAGGTCTGTCATAAACAGTTAAATGTAAGCTCTCTGCTCATGGTCACTGTTAATTGAGTTAAAATAATAGCAATGAGATACTGTTGGTTAATTTGTAAATAAACAAGCATAAAATATTTATTTTTAAATCTTAAACAATAAAGAGTCCTAATTAAAAGTAGACTGACACAAACATGTTCCATATTAGGAAAAAGGCTAATAGCCTTCTAATGTCAAATTGATATTAAATGCAACCCATATTAAATGGTTATATTAAATGTGATATTAAATGCAACCCATAGTAATTAAACATTATTTCTCTTTTTTTTATATGTTACAAAGTTATTATAATATATTTTTATGTTAAAATATTTATTTATAACTAAGCACATTTTCTGTCTTTACATTTTATTAGTTTTTTTGTTTGTTTATTTATTAGTTGTTCCTTTTAGATCGGTTCCCCAGTACTGTGTTCCATGTCTGCTGATAATATTGTTTTTTGGGGGATTAAATCAAAACATGGAAACTGTAGTTGACACTTCTAGTGATATCTGGCAACCCTAAGGTAAATGAAGTGAATACGCTGTGTATTAGAGTTAGTGAAGGGAGTGGAGGAGAGCAGCAGCGTACTCCTTCTGAACAGTTGCTGCTCTTGATTATGATTGGTGAGAAATTATTTAATAAAGAAGTTTGAATTAAACCCACCTTGCAGTGTTAGCATTATTATTAATTTACTCCGCCCGACGCCGCTGTGGCTACATGAGCAGGTCACAGTCGCAGGTTCAGATCATTTTGCGTGATCAATAAAAGATGGCGGTTGTGAGATCGGGAAGTTGAACAGAGTTACTTGTCATCATAATGGCTTCTCTGCAGTATTTAAACACTTGTTTGGTTGACTGAGGAGATGAAAAGCAGTGTGAAAGTAACTGTTGCTCGGTGTATTTTGGACTTCCTATAGTTTTTATTCCGATTGTATTATACAACTCCGAACAGGTCACTCGCACCAGTGTGAATAAATATTTATTCAGTCGCACAAAGTACTTTTCAGTCGCAAATGCGAGTGAAATGGTCGCACTGTAGAGCTCTGAGTTTATCTGCAAAGTTTTGTCCTGTTCGGCGTGATGACGTTTAATGTGCAACCTCTGTAGTGCCATTTAACAACATGTTAGTGTCATGATTTCCCCTTGCGCAAAGTGCTGGAACACGAAGCAAAGCTGGCAGCACAAGCATTAAAATGCTAACTCGTTTCCGGGTTTTGGCATTAGAAAATGACATCATCCCTGCACGCTCTATGGTGATTGGCTGTAAGTTTAGGAAGCGCTTGATTTGATCTGCAGCGGAGTTTTCTATGAGCGGAGGATGAACTTTAAACATCAATATCACAGTCGATCATATTCCTGTAATTGTGGGCAGTCAAAATCGTCATCACGATCGATATTCGATTAATTGTGCAGCCCTAACAGACAGTAGCACAAAATTTGCCTTTGAAACAGTTACTGTTTATAGATAATTCCATTAAAACCCATCCCTCTTACAAAAGCAACACTATTTATACGACTCTGACTGCATGGTGGAAAGCAAACAAAATAATAAAAAGTAATCACTCACTTTCACTCTGACCTCACTATAGTACAACCCTATGTTCCAGATCAATAAAAAAAAAAAAAAAAAACCTGACCTGGAAAGAGAGAGGAGTGAGGAGTTTGGAACCCCCAATCGATGGCAGCTTGTTCATGACCTTCAACCAGTTACAACAGAAATATACAGTCCCCTCCGAAAGTATTGGAACAGCAAGTAAATTCTATTGTTTTCGCTATACATTGAAGACATTTGGGTTTTAGATCAAAAGATTAATAGAGATGATAGAGCAGAATTTCAGCTTTCATTTCCTTATATTTACATCTAGATGTGTTAAACCAGTGGTTTTCAAATTGGGGGCCCCGCCCGGGGGACCTCAACAATTTGGTGTGAAAAATAAATTCTCATTCTCAGACAACCACACACACACACACAATCAATTCCTAATGTAATGTAAAGATGTAAGATGTAATTATTAATAAAAAAGGGGGACATATTCAGAAGTCTGTATTTTTAATGTGTTTTAAAGACATCTTGCAAAAGGGGGGCCTCGGTCAAATGTTAATGCCATTTGGGGGGCCTTGCCCTGGAAAAGTTTGGGAACCTCTGTGTTAAACAACTTAAAATATGCCACCTTTGGTGACAGACCACCCAATTTGTAGGTGAGCAGAAGTATAGGAACAGATCGCCTTAAAGTAAATTAAGCTAAATAACACTTAATATTTGGTTGCATATCCCGTGCTTGCAATAACTGCATCATGCCAATGAATCACTGACAACACCAAACTGTTGCATTTTTTTTTGTATTGATTTCCCGTTGGTATTGCAGCTTTTTTCAGTTTGTTTTGGGGAGTTTCTCCCTTCAGTCTCCTCTTCAGGAGGTAAAATGCACGCTCAACTGGGTTAAGATCTGGCGATTGTCTTGGCCAGTCTAAAATCTTTCACTTAAACCCCCCCACCCCCCTTGCATGATGAAGTTTCTTCCAATCAGATTTCATGCATTTCTCTGTAAATTGGAAGACAGATTTCTGAATTCATTCTGCTGCTACCATCATCAATAAAGATTAGTTAAGTCATCAATAAAGATTAGTTATGTCATCAATAAAGATTAGTGAGCCCATTCCAGAAGCAGCCATGCAAACCCAAGCCATGACACTACCTCCACTATGCTTGACTGATTGGTGCTTGATGTGTTGTGGATCATGAGCAGATCCTTTCTTTCTCCACACTTTGGCCTTTCCGTTACTTTAGTAGAGGTTAATCTTGGTTCCAGAACTTTTGTGGCTCATCTGTGTACTTCTTTGCAAATTCCAATCTGGCTTTCTGATTAGTACTGCTCATGGGTGGGTTTTATGTCGTAGTATGGCTGCTATATTTCTACACTGGAGGTCTTCTTCAAATGGTGGATTGTGATACCTTCACCCCTGCCCTGTGAAGGTTGTTGGTGATGTTACTAACTGTTTTTGAGTTTTTCTTCACAACTCTCACAATTTTTCTGTCATCAACTGCTGCTGTTGTTTTCCTTGGCCAACCTGTTCCATGTCTGGTTATCAGGCATCTCTTTCTTTTTCAGGACATTGCAAATTATTGTATTGCTATGCCAATGCTTGTGCAAAGGCTATGATAGATTTTACAACTTTTCTCAGCTTCAAAATGGCTTGCTGTTCTCCCAAAGACAGCTTTCTGGTCTTTATGTTGGTTTATCCCTTATAACAACAAATGCAGTCTCCACAGGCAAAACCTACGGCTCAAACCAAGAGTAGACATTTAGCGGTATTCTTTAAACAATCAATTTAAGAGGGCACACCTGGGCAGCAAGAAACACCTGTGAAACAGCAGTCACATGTTCCAGTATTTTTGATCACTTGAAAAATGTGAGGGTTCAAACAAAAGGTGCCATGGTCTAAATTGTTTAACACATTTAGATGTAAATATGATGAAATGAAACCTGAAATTCTGATTTATCATCTCATATTCATCTTCTGAACTCAAACCCAAACGTCTTTAATGTATAGTGAAAACAATAGAATTTTCCTTGCTCTTCCAATACTTTCAGAGGAGACTGTAACTTACCTTGACAGTGTTTTTTTCCAATACCTTAAACAGAAAAAAAAATAAATTCCCTCAAATTTCAATGTCATTTCCCTGATCTCCATAAGAAACTAAATCAAGTAAAATCAATTAAAATAGCATCCTTCCCAAACAAAAATAGTTATTGGATCTCAACCTGGGAGAACACAGTAATAAATTGGCAAATCATATTCAATAATATATTCTCTATGTTTTCCAATACTAAGACTCAGTTAATACAATATAAGATTTTAAACAGGTCACATTTCACCACTCATAAATTATACTGTATTTGGTATAACGCCAACTTCAAATACCCCCAACAATACCAACCATTTATAATAACAGCATTAACAATTGCCAAAAAGGTCATATTACTAACTTGAAAAACAGTACTAAAATACCCTCTCTCCATCCATCCATCTTCTTTCACTTATGTGAAAATTATTTTTTTCAATTATGTCTGGCTCACAGGGGCAGCAGTCTAAGCAGAGATGCCCAGACCTCCCTCTCCCTAGCCACCTCCTCCAGCAAATCCATAAGGATTCCCAGGTACTCCCAGGCCAGATGAGGAATATAATCACTCCATCTAGTCCTTGGTCTGCCAGGGGTTCTTCTCCCCATTGGAAATCCCCAAAACACCTACTAAAATACTTAACTAAACTAAAATATCCACCTTGACAACTAAAATATCCTCCCTGTATTGGCTTAAACTCTTAACAGAACGTACACCATTAGAAAACTCACAGCAGCCATTAAAAACAGGAACAAATCATATTTAGACACTTGTTCTCCATTGCTTACATACTTGGGAGCTGATACCTCATAATAACAATCAACCTCAGAAATATTTTTTCCTTGTTAATTTAGCGATAAATGTGCAACCCGTGGTGAATTTATTTCTTATTTTGAAGCCCCCTTACCTCAAATTGTTGTATACTGTCTCCTTTCTTTTCTTTGTTTTTTTTTTTTGTCCTTTTTGTGTGTGTTTATTTTTGTTGTTGTTTTGTTTTTCCTTGTTGTTGTGTCCTCTTCTTGGTCTGTCTAACCCTTGTGTACATGTAACCCCTGTCCCCGTTACACAATAAAAAAGGAGCCTCATTTATTATTGCATAGAACAAGCTCTAAATATGTGCATAACTGTCAGTATGAATAAGGAAATTGGTATTTATCATGTGCGCATACACAGCTGTACACAGCCCACACATTCTAAATTGCTGTGTTCATGCACGGCCACTCTCATTTGCAATGAAACACCCCCAGAGGCAAACAACTTCCCCTTAAAAAAAGCCCAGTAGCATGCTTGTGGTACTACTTGGGTAATGCTTGTGAAGATGAACTTCACTTACAGTAAAGTAGAGCTACTTTTGCATGAAGTATTACTGCAGTATGAATGCACATAAGAAACATGCCATTATTTGGGTCATACTTGGTTGAAAAAATGCCAGACCCAAAACCCTAGAATTGAAAGCAATTAAAATTGCACTGGGCAAACAAAATCAATTGATGAGACACTCTTGAAGATTTGGCACATTTACTTTACATTTCGTCTGTGTCACCTGTCTGCACCTTCTGAGCACCAATGTCAATAATTATGCTGTCAAACATCTGGTGATATGATTAGCAATAAGTGAGATGGAAGTTCCTCATAATCAGTTTACCCATGGTTGCACATCATGACAATGAAGAAAAACTTGATAAATCACATTCTCTACACAAAACTATGTGCCTGCACGGTTGATAAAGATAAATGAGACCCCTGGTTCTTCAAGATCAGAGGTCAGAAACCTTTTCGACTGGCAGAGCCAAGAAAGCCAAAAAAAAGTTATGAAGATTTTTTTTCTTTAAAGAGCCAGAGAAAAATTCCTGTAATTATGTAATGTAATATAATTATTATTATAGTTATTATCTTTACTATTATTGCATAATTATCAAAAGTGGTAACATTTCATAAGGCCACACATTTTGTGTGTTTTTGACCCAACAGGCTACACTTCATCTAATAGGCCTGTAGGTGGCACTCTAACTTCATTTAACCAACTATGATGGTTTCATCAAATGGTAAATTAATACAAGATGCAGTATGTAAGTAAGAGTACACTGAATACTACTTACCATTAATGTGACCTCTACAAATGTAAATTCGCCTGTCCATTCTTACTGGAAAGTATGATACCTTTTTTCTTAGCCATTTCACCTTTGAATGAATTAGAACTATGAAATTACTGCTTCGCATCACATTGTCCAATGAAATTTGAGCTTGTTGTGCCACATCACGATTGGTGTATACATGAAAAACCAGCATCGATTATGAATTATGTAATATTTTAAAATATGTAATATGTAGAGTTTTAATTGGATTGGCACCCTAGCTATCGTGATTTGTAATTGTTTTATTTTCCCCCCGGTCTAGCCATAGGCAAATCACTGAAAGAGTCATATATGGCTCACGAACCATAGGTTCCCGACCCCTGTTCTAGATTAATAAATCCATTTAAGGTTAATTTCATAATCTGTGATTTGAAACGCAGTTTATGACAACAATAGTGGAAAGTATTAGAGAGAAGTTGACAGAGCTTGTCTGTATTAGTGCGACTTTCCATGACACTCCTTATAAGCAACAAATAGGCTTACTATAATAACCGAATCTGTGAATGTGCTTTTACATTGACATGCAAATGTCAGGCATCTTTCCTCTCTGACCTACCCCTAGTAAATTTTAATAAAAGGTAAGTATGTGAATGCTGTTTGCATAGTAGCTGTGTGCTCATACAAATAGTCACACATCACAAGTATAAGAACTCACCACTCTTGAAGCTCAGGAGAGGGAATGAGTCCAGCTGTACCATTCTTCATGTTCTCCAGCTTGCCCTGCCACCAGTTGTGGTCATCTTTACTGATGATCTGGATTATGTCTCCAACCCGGAAGCGAACACCCGCTTCTTTACATGGGATGAGGTCATCTTTGGCGGGATCATACTCAAACTGTGCACGTACGAAAATCTGAGGACAAAAGTTGACATTTTAACAGTCAGGCTGTTAACTGATATAAAAATGTTAGAAGAGAGGAAAGGAGAACAGAACAATAGGCAGAGGTAAAAAGCACATGACATTAAACAGAACAGAAAAAGCAAAGATAAAAAGTGTCTTGTTGAATCTGACTGATGGATGGTTGCAACAGATAGGGACCATAGCCACTAAAACAAAGGTTATGACACCATGTTGTCACACACACATGCACCTGCACACATCCTCTATAACCAGGCCAATGCCCCAGACCAAAGGCATATGCCTGTATCATACTGATTGTGAGATCTACCATACCACTTTGGCAGCAGGGGGTGGGAAACAAAATGGGCAAGGGACCATTTCTTGTTATAGGGGACTATAAAATACAATAATAAGCTACACACATAGAAGTGAAACCTTAGGAAACAGCTCTGTTGCAACTGGAGGCAACAAAAGCAATGAAATGGTTAAGGCCAACAGGAAGAGATGGAGTTTAATGTATTAACATCAAGTGTGAAAGACAACGGTAATCAGATCTCCTCTGAAGATACATACCTTCATGGACATTTTATCCTTGATTGCAGGTCTGGAGATCTAAGGTTTCAAAGTATCATGCACATACACACATGCGCGCGCACACACACACACACACACACACACACACACAGTATAACAAAGCTGACACTGACTGGACTCAAAGAACACTAGGTCCTATGTGTGCTAGATAAAAGAGACCACCCCATCAAGATTAGGCCTGGAGTTAGACTTATTAGTTAACCTCACTATCTGAAGCTGAACTTTTACTAGTATCATCACACATGTGAGCTTGGGTGAACACACTGATTCCATAAACCCAAATACACTCAGGTGTTCAGGTGAAGTGTAGCTGAAAGAGCAACCAATGTTGTAAACCAAGGGTCATTTTAAAGATGCTCACCTGTCGTCCTTTGGGTTGGATAGTTGCTGGCAAGTCCTAAAAATAACATTACCATCCATTAGTACACTAGTAATCTAGTAATAGTAAATGTATGCTAGGAATGACTGGTTCACTAATTCTAACTATAAATAAGTTACAAATCTACAGAATATACAGTGGGATTGGAACGTATTTAGAAATGATTTCAATCTTTTCAGTTTATTGTGTTGTACAGTGCAGTGAAAAACTATTTGCCCTGATTTGTTCTGTTTTTGTGTATATCTCATTAAATTGTTTCAGAAATTAAAACTAAATCTAAAATAAAACAAAGGCAACCTGAGTAAACACAAAATACAGTTTTTAAATGAGTTATTTATTGAAGCAAAAAAGTTATCTAATACAAACTGGGCCTGTGTGAAAATGTATTTTCCCCCATAGTTACTAATTCCCCAAATCTATGAAACTGCATTCATATTGAGGTTCAGCTGGACTAGACACAACCAGGTCTGATTACTGCCAGCCATGTTCAGTCATATCAACACTTAAATAGAACTTTTTCAATAGCATGAAGCTGGGTAAAAGGTCTTACCCAGTAACACACTATGCCAAAACTGAAAAAAATTCCAGAAATGATGAGGAAGAAGGTGATTGAAATACATCAGTCTCGGAAGGGTTACAAAGGCTCTTGGACACCAAAGAACCACAGTGAGTGCTATTATCTCCAAATGGATAAACTCGGCACAGTAGTGAACCTTCCGAGAAGTTGCTAACCTTCCAAAATTATTCCAAGAGCTCAGCAACTACTCATCCAGGAAGTCACAAAAGAGCCAAGGACAACATCAAAGCACCTACAGGCCTCTCTTACATCACTGTTCATGACTTCACTATCAAAAATGGCATCATGGAAGAGTGGCGAGGCGAAAACCCATTGCTAATCCAGATGAACATTAAGCCTCATTTAGATTTAGCCAAAACACTCCCTGATGATCCTCAAACCTTTTGGGAGAATGTTCTATGACTTGAGGAGTTGAAAGTGGAACTGTTTGGAAGACAGGTGTCCTGTTACATCTGGCGTAATCCAAATACAGAATTCCACAAAAAGAGCATACCTACGGTCAAGCATGGTGGAGGTGGTGTGATGCTGTGGGGATGCTTTGCTGCTTCAGGGCCTGGGCAACTTGCAGTAATTGAGGGAAACATGAATTCTGCTCTTTACCAGAAAATCCTAAACGAGAATGTCCTGTCTTCAGTCCGTAAGTTGAAACTCAAGCACAACTGGATTACTATGCAAGACAACGATCCAATGCATAGGAGTAAGTCCTAGTCCTAGTGAAAGACTGATCTCCAGTTATTGGAAGCTTTTGGTTGCAGTTAGTGCTGCTAAAGGTGGCACAAGCAGATTTTAAGTTTAAGATGGCAATTAGTTTTTCACATTGGTAATCAGTGTTGGATAACTTTTTTTGCTTCATAAAAATAAAAAACAAAAACTGTATTGTGTGTTTACTCAGGTTGCCTTTGTTTTATGTTGTATTTCATTTGAAGATCTAAAACTATTTAGTATGAGATATACAGAAAAACCTGAAGATATCAGGGCAAATACTTTTTCACAGGACTGTAGATTTAATTTAACATGTTTTAAATATATTTTTGGCCCATCCAATAATCCATAATGATAAAGCAAAAACATGTTCTTTAAAGTTTCTTGCAAATTTCTTAAAAATCAAAAACTGAAATATCTCATTTAGCATTCAGATCCTTTGCTAAGACACTCTACATTGAGCTAAGGTCCATCCTGTTTGCTTTGATTTCCTTGTGATGTCTCAAGTTGACTGGACTGGAGTCCACCACTGTCAAATTCAATTAATTGTACATGATTTGTAAAAGCACACAGCTGTGTGTATAAGGTCCCAATTAACAATTAACAGTGAATGTCAGAAAAAAAAACATTAAGTCCAATGAACTCTCCATAGACCTCCGCAATCAAACTGTGTCGAGAAATACAGTACTGTGCAAAAATCTTAGACACCATATTGTTTTTAAAAATTAATTTTGTCTCAGATGTTTATTTGATTAGATTATTTAGACTGACACTATTTATTTTTTTTAAAAAATGACAATGTCAACAAAAAAAATGTACATATTACATAATAGACAACTTTTCAGACATAATGAAGGCTGTCGAGGTTTACTTGCAAAAACAAGCAAGTGTGATAGTCAAAGTCTCCAGAAGAACTGTGGCAGGTTTTCCAAGATGCTTAAAAAACTTACCAGACAATTTGTGTACTTGAGACTACTGATACATTTTTAAAGACAAATAGTTTATTATGATACTTTATTGCTGTTTGCCGCTCTTTATAGTAGTTTTTTGGTAACACTTTATTTTAATTAAAACACATTAGGGGTTAATTAAGGTTGTTGCTTGTTCAGTAAAGCCAAAACTAGACACTTGTAAATGGTTTACTCACGATGAATTACACAAGTGGCTCAGTGATTCTCGAACTTTTTTCAGAGCCCTAGCTCATTCCGACTATTCTGATATACACACACATACACACCGATCAGCCATAACATTAAAACCACCTGCCTAATATTGTGCAGGTCCCCCTTGTGCCGCCAAAACATCTCTGAAGGTGTGCTGTGGTATCTGGCACCAAGACATTAGCAGCAGATCCTTTAAGTCCTGTAAGTTGCGAGGTGGGGCCTCCATGGATCGGACTTGTTTGTCCAGCAAATCCCACAGATGCTCGATCAGATTGAGATCTGGAAAATTTGGAGGCCAAGTCAACACCTTGAACTCTATGTCATGTTCCTCAAACTGTTCCTGAACAATTTTTGCAGTGCGGCAGAGTGCAGTATCCTGTTGAAACAGGCCACTGCCATTAGGGAATACCGTTGCAATGAAAGACAAACTTGGTCTGCAACAATGTTTAGGTAGGTGCTACATGCAGAGCTTTATTTATGTAGTGCTTTTCTAGGCACTCGAAGCGCTTTACGTTGTATGGGGGGGAATCTGCTCAACCACCATCAGTGTGTAGCATCCACTTGGATGATGCGATGGCATCCATAGTGTGCCAGAACACCAACCACACACCAGCTATTGGTGAAGAGGAGAGGAGAGTAATGTAGCCAATTCTGGGATGGAAATTATTCGGGGGCCATGATAGATAAGGGCAAATAGGTTTTTTTAATGACCACAGAGTGTCAGGACCTCGGTTTAACTTCTCATCCGAAAGACACTGCTGTTTTTACAGTATAGTGTCCCTGTCATTATTCTGGGGCATTGGGACCCACATGGATCATATGGTGAGCCACCACTTCCAGCAGCAACATTAGTTTTCCCCAGGAGGTCTCCCATCCAGGTACTGGCCAGGCTCAAGCCTCCTTAGCTTTGATAGGAAACCAGGTGAGAGCTGCAGGGTGATATGGTTCTGGAGCCTTTTTATGTGGATCTGCCACCTATGCAGCTGGATGTTTAAAGTCTCACGCAGCAATATTATAAAAAAAAATAGTTTAAGTTTGTAATTCACCAAAAGTAAAACAGAACAACAAAAAACTACCATAAAAATGCTAATCTTACATTACCAGTGCTCAAATATTGCTAATAGCCAATCAATAGCCTCTTTCACGTAATCATTTCAAGTTCAAATTCACCTGAATTTGTTGTCTCAAAGCGAAGCCTACAGTCACATAGAATGGACTTTAGAGTGTGTTATTGCAAAAAGAAAGCAGTTATCATTAACAGCATTGTTTAAAATCACAAATAACGACAGTGAGAAAATGGAGCAAAAAAAGGTAAGAGTCCAAGACAATAAGTGGCAGCAGGTCACGGATTAAGCAGTTTGGCGACCATTCCCATGACTAGCAGTGATAATGCTAGCCTGCTTGTGGAAGATTTTTTAGAAACGCTTACGAGGCTAAACATTGTCAACCTGCACATGGCTTTGAAAGTGAGACTGACTGCCCAGAATTAAATGGAGTTAACAACCAACATACAGTCATTCTGGCTTTTATGGTGTACAGAGAGTTAAATACACAAAAAGGTCCAGAAGAACTGAGGCAGTTGCTGTCTACTGTGAATACCATACCAATCTCAAGTTTCTCCAAAATTAATCTAATTTGTAGCTTGCATCTCTTCTCATCCCCACCATCTCATCTCTGATTTTTTTTTTTTTTTTTTAACATTGTGGGTCCACTGCTTACAAAGTTCAATCCCAAGCCATGTGTGCACCAATGGATACATAAGGGGCACAGGGAGGAGTAGAAGGACACTGACATGACAGCTTTGTGGAATATTTTGTGATAGGTAAGATGCCTTTTTTCTTTATTATGTTGTATAGTTAATGTTAGTTTATTTTAAGTAGGCCTACTCTATGAAATGTACCTATTGAAGTGACAGCACAGTTGGCCTACAGTGTTTCTGTTTTGATAAGCTAATAAAATGTGCAATCCATAAATGTTTCCCTTTATACTGAGAATACTCACTGCTATAAACTCGTTATATCACTGTACCAGTGTGATCAATTACATTGGCCTACCTATCAGCACTGAATATCGTTGGCTATGTGAGATTCTAGAAGCACTTTTAAGTGTCTGTAAGTTCGAGGATGGGGATTTTTCGCGTGCCTCCTGACCTGCCGGATCACTACTCTCTTATTGTTCCAGGACCTGCCGATTTACAAATTAAACACTGGGTACATGTCAAAATAACATGCACATGCAACCCAGGACCCAAGGTTTCCCAGCAGAACATTGCCCAGAGTATCACACTGTATCGTACTGCTTGCCTTCTTCCCACAGTGAATCTAGTGCCATCTCTTCCCCAGGAAAGCGATGCACACACACCCGGCCAACCACATCATGTAAAAGAAAACATGATCAATGAGCCTTGGGTGCCCATGACCCTGCTGCCGGTTCATGTGTTGTCCTTCCTTGAAACACTTTTTTGAACCACATTTGGTAGGTACTAACCACTGCATACCGGAAACACCCCACAATACCGGTCATTTTGGAGATGCTGTGACCCAGTCGTCTAGCCATCACAATTTGGCCCTTGTTAAAGTCACTCAGATTCTTACGTTTGCCCATTTTTCCTGTTTCCAACACATTAACTTTGAAAACTGACTGTTGACACTTGCTGCCTAATATATCCCACCCCTTGGCAGGTGCCACTGTAATTAGAATCAATGCTATTCACTTTACCAGTCAGTGGTTTTAATGTTATGGCTGATCTGTGTATATATACACTGTATATATATTCTCGTCAAAGTGACTGTGACTGACTCCCTGTTCTCCAGAAACAATGTCTACACTATCAGTTTCTAGTTCATGATTCACACTGGCCATGACTTTTTAAGCTGCCATTTTATCTCTTGTCCACTGTGCTAGCCAATGACCACCAGTAGATCTTCTGAAATACTCAAACCAGCCCATCTGGTACCAACAGCCATGCCACGGTCAAACTTACTGAGATCACATTTTCCCCCATTCTGATGTGAACATTACCCAAAGCTCCTGGCCTGCATCTGCATGATTTTATGTATTGTACTGCTGCCACACGCCTAGCTGATTAGATAACTGCACGCATAAGTAAGTGTACAGGTGTTCATAATAAAGTATATACTTGTGGAAGTGGGGGAGTGGTTGAGCGCCGGTTTGTAAGGGCGGAGCTGGAGAAGATGAGCGGTAAGGATTGCACACCTGCAGGAAATCTTGCTAACAAGTGTTCTATGTTTCAGTGAATGGTGATGAGGATAAAGAGGGGAGAGATGGGCACCTCGTGACAGAGAGAGCCGACCAGCACAGAGCCATGTGTGTGTTTAATCCACTGAAAAGTGAAAGGAAAAATAAAGAGAATAAAGAACCCTTTGAATTGTCCTCAGCCTGCATCCCACTTCTGCATTTCTGACCCAGCCCAGGTGAAATGGTACACTGGTGCCTAAATCCGGGATTTGAGGAAAAGCCACCATCATGGAGTCCTCACCACTGGCCAAGATTGCCAGGCCATGTGTGATCACACAGTGTACTGCAGGCACAGATCAAAACTTACGATAAACCTAATTTAAACAAGTTTCTAATTACAAGTTTATGTAAAATATAAAGTGAGCATGATAGAGTCTGGTAGTACAGGTACAATAACTACAGTATTTAAATTAACGTGGTATTGTATGTGTGCTATGATAGTGCAGCTGTAACATGCAGGCTTTCTACGGCAGCGACCGAGTTTCGAGCCTCAGCTCAATGAAGATTTTTTTAAATGGGCGGGGGGGGGGGGTTTCGCTGAAGAAAGTTTGTCGAAGTAACATTGAATGAATCAACAACACTAACTGGAGGCCCATGCCAATTTGAAAGATTCAGGTGATGGACTACTAGCAAGTTATTGTCATTCATTCGTATAATTCCAACAATTATGACTTTTTTTTCACTATTTAGCTGTCTTTTTATTTTAAGGATCATATATTTTTTAAAAATGTGTGAAGTTTGTGATTTTTAGGTTATTCGTCATTTAGTACAGTTTCTGACCATCAAATCAAAACAGACTTGTGATTTGATGACACAATGTTTCCTTATTTATTAAGAAACTGAAGTAACTAAATACAAAAATGATACTTTAAATTTTACTTCTGACAGAGTACTTTTAGTTGATGGATGCCCCATATATTTTTTTGATGAGCTGCAGAGATATTCAAGACAACCATATTATATATTTTTTTATTTAATATATAAAATTGTTTTATTCACAAGTGCCATGTTTGTGATTTTTTTTCGTTATGTAGAATATTTAGATCAAGCACTGTTCAGAAATAGGTGAAGTTGTATAGCCTACCATTTAATTTTCCAGTTTAAATTTTATTTAACTGTAGATCAAAAAATAAAGGAATGCTTTGTAACATTATTTTACAGAAATCACTGCCTTTTCCAAATGCAGTTTGACTTTTTCCATCTTCAGAACATTGAACATTGTTCATGCTAGGGGGAAAAAATATGTTAGTATATTGTTTGTAATCTTATAATGGGTTTTATTTAGCAACTGATAATTTCTTACTGACCTATTTCACTGTCCCAACAGTTACAGTTGTGACCAAAAAAAATTTTTAAGTCAGTGAAAGTACCACTAACTTTTTTAAAACCTTTTTTAAGAAAAGGAATGCAGTTTGTTTAATTGGGCAATCCAGGGAGTAAAATACATATGCTCACTTACTGTAGCTTGAGTAGCTTTAGATTCACATGCAAATGTACTGGGCGATTAATAAGCAATTAACATCTTTAAGTAATCTTATCATCTTTTGGCTCAGTTCGAATACTGGAGGCGATAGTGGAATGGGTCCAGTGCCACTGTCCAGCGTCTCTAGACAAGCAGGTCCAAGGACCACTTGGTGGCATATCGGGGGCAGACAAGCCTCTCCCTTCTCTCTCTCTTGCTCTCATACTTCCCATCCTCCTCACCCTTCCCCCGTCCATGCACCACTGAAATGGGGGCCAATCCCCCCCAAAACCAGCTGCCCGAACACATGCTTTCCCTCCCCATCCCTCTGTGTGTGTGTGTGTCTCTTCCCGCTGAGTGTTCAAGGGGGTACATGTCACAGGTGTCAGCTTGTGAATCCACCAGCCACCCCAAAAGCGCTATTGTACCACTTACCATTAATTCAGGTCCCCTTTGAAAAAATAGAATGGACTGCACAAGGGCATTGTTTTCTGTTAGTTTTCGTGGACTACACAGTGTGATACCTGACTATGAGTTAAGGTGAACTAATAGAGGCAGGTTTACCGCCTCAAACCATGGAGGGCAGTGCTTCCCATGGCTTTGGCGATGTCCGTTCTGGAAAGGGAGGAGCTAGGACTGGAGGTAAATCTAAAAACAGTGGCTCAATCCAACCTGGTCCCTTATGGACACCTAATATATATATATATATATATATATATATATATATATATATATATATACACACACACACACACACACACACACATAGTATCTCACAAAAGTGAGTACACCCCTCACATTTTTGTAAATGTTTGATTATATCTTTATATGCGACAACCCAGAAGAAATGACACTTTGCTACAATGTAAAGTAGTGAGTGTACAGCTTGTGTAACAGTGTAAATTTGCTGTCCCCTCAAAATAACTCAACACACAGCCATTAATGTCTAAACCGCTGGCAACAAAAGTGAGTACACCCCTAAGTGAAAATGTCCAAATTGGGCCTTTTGTTGCCAGCGGTTTAGACATTAATGGCTGTGTTGACTTATTTTGAGGGGACAGCAAATTTACACTGTTACACGAGCTGTACACTCACTACTTTACATTGTAGCAAAGTGTCATTTCTTCAGTGTTGTCACATGAAAAGATGTCATCAAATATTTACAAAAAATGTGAGGGGTGTACTCACTTCTGTGAGATACTGTTTATATATATATATATATATATAACATTTTATTTTTATCCTGTTCCTACCTAGTCATGACCAAGTTTCTAGTTGTGCTGGGTTTCAAATTTTGTTGTGCTGGTTTCTAGTTGTGCTGGTTGAAAACCCATGAACCACAGATCTTCTGGGCACAGAGAGAAATCACCTACTGTTCCTCATCTTATTGCACTTACTGGCTCCAAATCCCTGCTCTCCATCAGTTGAAAGTCTTGAGGCTAACTCCCAGGTGGAAATTCCTTCAGAGCACTAGGACTTAAAGCAAATATTCAGCAAGAATTAGGCCAGCGGCCTTCCTCCTCACCATTCCAATGACTGCGCTATAGAGCTCATAGCAGATGCTATGCCCCTTCACAACCATATCTACCCCTTTTCCACTAAAGAAAGCCAAGTTATGGATGAGTACATTGTAGAGGCCCTGAAAAAAGCGTTGACAGGCAATTATTGTAATCCACTCTCCTTGGTCCCAGAAGCACTGGAACAGCTTTGGGTGGCCAAGATTTTCACTAAGCTCGATTTGTGCAGTGTTTTTTAATAATAATAATAATAATAATAATAATAATAATTAAAGCTGCAAGCAGCATTAAAAGGGGCCAAGCACAAAAGGCACAGCAAGCACAATGCAGAGCCTGAAAAACACGAACAGGAGAAATAGAATGTACATGAATGAATAAAAGATAGGTTCATAAGCACAGCTGAGAATAAGATTGAGCAGGAAATGAACAGAACAGATGTATTTATGTGCATGCCAAGAGGTTGAAAGGTTAGTGCAATGCTGAGCCACAAAAGTCAGGAACCAAATGACACAAAATTAAAGCTACTTTTAAGAACTGGCACCAGACAGGAATTGAACCCAGGACCTTTAGAACTGAAGCTTGTTGTTTATCACAGTGTGCCACACAGAGAACACACGCTGGTCATGTGGTTGAGGAGAGGTTCCAAGGTGAGAATGAGCACAAAAGAATCATTAGTTAGATTGTTAACAGATAATGTTTCATAACTTTTGAACAAATATGAATATCAAAATTCTGTTCAGTCATTTTTGTGCACTGATCATCTGAACCAATTTTGGTAAGTTTTTAAAAAAAAATTTTTTACAAAAGACCTTATATCTCTAGAACACTAGGTGGCGCTGCGCTAGGTGTTAGAACAATAGGTCGCACTTGTTTGTTCATAGCGGACATGTTATGAATGATCCCTATGAAATCTTGTGCTGATATGTTAGATATTTTAAAAGATATTGCAATATATGACAACTTCAAAATGGTGGACATGCGCTAGGGATGTCACGAGAACCGATACTTCGGTACCAAGTCGGTACCAAGATTCTTAAAACGTGACGGTACTTGTTTTTCTGCAGTAGCATTAGTACCGTTTGTAAGGAAAGTACCGAAAGTACCGAGGTTGAAATTCTTCCGGACCTGGAGGGGGCAATAAATACGCGTAAGTATTTTAGTCGGTCCACAAGTGGTGAAGAAGAAGAGGAACGCCTACAAGCACACAGGAAAAACTACAGAAGTTTAGCTTAGCTTAACAAGTTTAGCTCCGCCCCGACTCGTTGAGAGGAAAGCTAGTATCGGTTTCCGGTGTGCAACCAATGCTATCGTTCATTTCAAACAAAGCAAGGAAACACCTGGAATTTTGGCGAAGCACCTGAAAGACGGTCCTATAATATATTTGTGGCCGTGAAACCAGCTAACATTATGCTACATGTGATGTTTGCGATAGCCAGTTATTTGTTAACGACGCTAACGCATTGCAATGTTATAAACTACCTCCGAATGGTCCACCATGCATCGCCATTCAGCCCGTGTCCTGTCAGCAACATGTAGCCTAATGTCACTAATAATTATACAAATGTTCATGCTTTTAATAAATCGTTTTGGCCTGCCACCGTATCAGTGAATTTAAACTAATACTTGCATTCAGAGTATAAGATGTGTGTGTGTGTGTGTGTGTGTGAGCACACGCGTTTAAGAGTGCACCTCCGGAGACTCATTGTCAGACAGTGTTTGATAACTAAAATACTCTCCCTTTCTCTCCCCCTCCCTCTCTCTCTCTTTGCCAGTATCAGCCAGAGGAGGATGTCCTCCAGGAGAGTTTTTTAATTTTATTTTTTTAATTTTATTTTTATACCACACCATGGTACTGACTTTGGTATCGAGTATCGTGTACTTTTGGTGGTATCGGTATCGACTACTAGATTTTTGGTATTGTGACATCCCTAACAGGCACCAAGTCCAATCCTAGAAAAACTGGTATCACCGGATTCACAATGACCAGTTTAATCCATAGAAAATCATAATTTTCTGAAAAAGTATTAAAGTTATAAGCAGAAAAATAAATTTTTCAAATCTCATGACCTGTAGGTGGCGCTGTTCTCAAATTCGGCATCGATCCCCAGATCATGGTGCTGATGAAGGCTTCCAAGTTTCGTTACGATTGATCAGAGTATGGCCGAGATACAGCCTCTGATCCAATTTTGGATCAACATTATTAAATTTGCAACTTCTGTTTAGAACATAAGTTCTGTTCAGTCATTTTTGTGTGGTTCTGTCCAATGATCATCTGAGCCAATTTTGGTAAGAATTGGACAATTGGAGTCTTACTGGAAGATACGGATTGTGATCAACATGAGGAGAGTAATCTGAAGAACTAAATGTCTTTTCTCTAGGCCAAAGTGTTCAACAATTATAACCATTTGAATAGTGAATATTTAACTAGTGGTGGCGCTATAGAGTTGGTCATAGAGGGCCCATAATTGGTAGAGATTCTATTCATGGTCATATCTATGAGCGTGCCAAATTTCATAATTTTCCTACTTACAGTTCATAGGGCTGCCGCCATAGACTCCCTGTGGGGAAAAATAATAAGAAGAAAACTAACGGATACAATAGGTGCCTATGGACCTTCGGTGCTTGGCTCCTAATAATAAGAAAACTAACGGATACAATAGGTGTCTACACACCTTTGATGCTTGGCCCTAATAATAATAATAATAATGTGTAAATTGCTGTTTCCTTGGAAACCTGTTCAATGTCTGGTTGTTAGTACACCAGTGGTTTCTTTCTTTTTCAGAACATTTTAAATTGTTGTATCGGCAATGCCCAATGCTTGTACAATGGCTCTTATCAATTTTCGCTCTTTTCTCAGCTATAAAAAGGCTTGCTTTTCTCCCATAGACAGCTCCCATAGACATAGACAGTTCATTCTTTTAAACAACAAATGCAGCCTTCACAGGCAAAACCCAGGACTCAAACCAAGAGGAGACATTCAGAGTTATTAATTGTTTAATCAATCGATCTAACAGGGCATACCTGGGCAACAAGGAACACCTGTCAGTCCCATGTTACAATATTTTTGACCCCTTGAAAAATGGGTGGGTTCAAACAAAAGGTACCATGCTGTAAGTTGTTCAGATGTACAACACATCTAGATATAAAAATTAGGAAATGAAATCATCTCATATTCATCTTATGATCTCAAACCAAAATGTCAGTTCCAAACCCAAATCCAAGTGTGCAATTCTTGTACTTACCCTAGAAGACTCAAAGCTGCAACTGCTTCCAAAGGTGCTTCTACAAACCACGAATCACTACAAAATACTACAACCCTAATTCCAAAAAAAGTTGGGATGATGGGTAAAATGTAAATAAAAACAGAATGCAATGATTTGCAAATCTCACAAAACAATGTTATTCACAACAGAACATAGAAAACATATCAAATGTTTAAACTGAGTAAGTCTCAAAAATGTTGGGACAAGGCAAAAAAAGTCTGGAAAAGTAAGTGTTACTAAAAAGAAACAGCTGGAGGTTAATTGGCAACAGGTCAGTAACATGATTGGGTATAAAAGAGTATCTTAGAGAAGCAGAGTCTTTCAGAAGTAAAGATGGGCAGAGGTTCGCCAATCTGCAAAAAACTGTGTCTATAATTTGTGGAACAATTTCTCAATAATGTTCCTCAACATAAAATTGCAAAGACTATGAATATCTCATCATCTACAGGACATAATATCATCAAAAGATTCCAAGAATCTGGAGAAATCTCTGTGTGCAAGGGACAAGATTGAAAATCAATACTGCATGCCTGTGATTTTAATCTGGATAGAAGCGTATGTTGCTCTAAAACCTGTGGGGGTCAGCCTGTCAGTGCTCAGACCATACTGCACACTGCATCATATTGGTCTGGTTTTTCTGCCCGGAGACTTATATTTGCTGATTCATCTTCAGATTTCAGGCGTCTCCCATAGCATGAAGTTGGTTAAAAGGTCTTATCAGTAACACTGATTTGCTTGTATCTTTCTCATTTGTAAGTCGCTTTGGATAAAAGCGTCTGCTAAGTGAATAAATGTAAATGTAAGCACACTATGCTGAAATCTAAAGAAAAAAATAATATTTTACAGTGATCATATCACTGTTCAAATTCAGAGCAAGAGAGGGAAGCGTGCCAAGAGCAACTACAGCTCAGGAATAAAATGTGGATAAATAAAAAGGCAATAAAAGTTGAAATATGTAATAAATGCTAAATGACCTAACTCCTTCCATAAAGAATGATTAACCAGTTGTAGCTTAGCAACTGTAACCAGGCGCAGACACCTTTTGAAAAGCTCAGGTTTTAGAGCAACATACGCTTCCATCCAGATTCCATCCCATCTTTACCTTTGAGAGACTCTGTGTCTCTAAGATACTCTTTTTATACCAAATCATGTTACTGCCCTGTTGCCACTTAGCCTAATTAATTCCTCCAGCTGTTTCTTTTTAGTAACACTTACTTTTCCAGTCTTTTGTTGCCCCGTCCCAACTTTCCTCGTCCCCGACGTGTTGCGGCCATCAAATTGAAAATTTGCTTATTTTTTTTCCTTAAAATGATACATTTCCTTGGTTTAAACATTTGATATATTTTCTATGTTCTATTGTGAATAACATATTAGTTTGTGAGATTTGCAAATCATTGCATTCTGTTTTTATTTACATTTTACACAGCGTCCCAACTTTTTTTGGAATTGGGGTTGTAAATCTAATTTATAGATTTAAATTTTAGATTTTTAATCAATTTTGCAAAAATGTCTAGAAACTTGTTTTTGTTTGTTGCTATAGATTATTGTGTGTAGCTACATGGGGAAAAAGTCGATTTAATCCATTTTAAATTAAACCTATAACACAAAGTGTGCAAAAAAAACCTGAAGGGGTCTGAATACATCCAAACCCACTGTATACTCCATAACAATCAAACTGAAACAGAACTCTAAATAAATCACTTGCCAAAATGGAGCTGGTGACACTGGCATGACCGTTGGCAGGAGAATGTCTGGTCAGGTCTGGCAAGTCCTTCTGTACGAGGATAAAGTATTTATCAATATGGCAAATGAAAAATATAGACAATTATTAAACTGTCTAGAAGAGAGACAAGAGAGGCATATAGGGTACTCCATATTATTAACTATTATGATTCATTGTACGTAGCTTAGAGAATGATGAAGGTGTGACTACAATTTTTTTTTATGACTACAAAGTGGTGTGACCCCCATGATGATGATGATGATGATGATGATTATTATTATTATTGTTGTTATTATTATAGGGACACTTACATCACAAGACAGGGACTGGCTGCGATAACTTGGTACAATCTTGAATGTGATACTCCCACGCATCTCCCTCTGTGTATTATGAAAAAATGTTTTGTAAGGTTCAGGTCCTTTCCACTTGCTCTTAAACGCTAGAGTAAGTAAGAGCAACAATCGAGCCATCTTCATATTAATTCTTAATCAAAGGTAAATCTGCATAAAGCAGTCTACCCATGGCCATATTTTTGCTGAGTATGTTTCCCACCTACCAACATTTTTTGAAGCTGCTCCACCGTCTGATTGGCTACACTGATGCCATTAATCTCACGAATTTCATCACCCACGTGCAGCGTTCCTGTAAATGACATATGCAATAAACATAAATCCAGATTCTGTTCCAATGATGTGCAAACTGAAAAATCGATTATCATAAAGCAGAAAGTGTAGTTATAAACAAACACCAAGCCCTCAAATAGTAGCCTCCATTGTGTGGAACAGTAATGACAGACAGCAGTACCTTGTCTGTGGATCATTCCTCCATGCATAATACGAGCTACAATGCAGTGGTTCAGATCATTCATCTTTAGAGTGATGCCCTGTAAAAAAGAAAGAAAAAACGTAATTTTTTGTTTAGGGCAAATTAGAGCAAAAAATAAAGTCACACAACAATATAATAAGGTCCAACATGTGTTAGCCTGCTTATACCACAGTGGTTTGCCAACAATTACAATATTTCATTTATTAATGAATGACACTTTGCTCATTTTAACAGTTTATAGTTAGATTTAATGTTGTGGAACAGTTCCTGTTCTCACTTACATTATACACACACACACGTTTTACACACAGGTGAGTACCTTCAATTTACAATGACCTTTAGCTAATTAAGGTCATGCCCACACCACACCTTACTGCCATTTTACATCATTTGCACTAGATCACTCAATGCTACATTGCTATTTGCACTTCTCATTAGATGCTAACTGCATTTCATTGGATTTGTATTTGTACTCTGCATATTGACAATAAATTATCTAATCTTAAACCTAAAGGCCTCATCATACTTCATGCAGAGATGATGTCATGTTGTTCCTGGCTTCCATGAACAAGACATCATGCTTAGGCTTTGGTTATTGCGTCACGAACATGGCAGCTGGGTGAACGTGCTATGTGATATAGCTCATGATTGGACCATTAACAGCCAAAACTAAACCACAGAAAGTATGCGAGATAGTTTCATCTTTACTTAACCCTCACAGGTCTCGTCTACCCATTAAGTCTGTATTAACCTTACCTTCAGTAACCAAAAGCAAATTTATCATTGTGAGGACATTTGGTCCTTTTTTCTTCACCAAGGCCAAAAAATTAACACATGTACACACACACACACACAAAATTCAGCAAGTCACTTTACCAATAAAACGGAAATAACGGAGACTGAGAGTGCTTACAACCTGAGACTACTTCCATAAATGTTAAATAAACATGTCCTAACAACAAAAAAACAAACTTCACCACATCAATGATTATAAAATGTTCTGTGTTAAACAACAACCCATTTTTAAACCTGGTGTAATCTTATTTTTTTTCTTTTTTTTTTTAAAAAACACAACACAGGTGAATGTGATAGGTTAATATTAACACATTCATTCTAATACACTTTTGTTTAATAGTAAGAGCTCATACACAGGGACTTGTACAGCAGACATTCCACATAATCTAAAATTATATTATATAATTATAACAAATAAAATTTTAAAAACGTGTTGTCATTGATATGCTGACCATTTTTTAGGAGATGTTTATTTAAAATTTATGGAATGAGTCTCAGGTTGTAAGTGCTTTCTAATAATCACTTAAACTGCGAAATTTATCAACAAAGGAGTTTAGACTTTCTGGTTTCTCTGTAAAATGACAAGCTGCAGGTGAGAGAATGACTGTTTATGGTGGCTATAACATACACTCGTTGAACATGTTACAGGGAACACTAGTACACCTACTCATTCATGTAATTATCATATCAGCCAATCATGTGGCAGCAGTGCTTGTAATTGTGATTTGGGCATTCTGTCTTGAATGGCATAGCACTCTTGACCGACAAACTGCTGAGAGATCTTGTACTGAGCACTCTTCAGTAATGCCCCCATTCTCTCTGAGACTGCCAGAAACCCAAACGCTACTTCAAAACATCACGTTCACCAGTCTCTTCTCCCAGGAGTGATTATACCCAATGTGTGTTAAAATCGAGTGTCCCTGAGAAAGAGAAAAGACTATACCTAGATTCAGCTGGACCAGATGGGAGACCAAGACCAGAACGCTTTGCTGTACTTTTGTTTAAGAGTCTAATCCCACATAACATTTACCAGGACTGGGTAGGTTCTGTCAACTTTGTTACCTCCAAGAGGAAAAATGCCATACCTAGCAACCTGCGGCAAATATTATCAGATATGGTTGGAATGACCTTACACCCTGTGACTGGAAGGCAATAAGGGATCGCCTTAACAAACTTCTCCGTAGCAGAAGACTTTCTTTTCCCATTGTTTAAAGCCATTGTTATGTTACTATCAGACTGTAACAAAAAGTATTCTTTGCAATTTAAACATTTAATAAAACAATAACTGTTGAATATATTTTTGTAAGCAATATTTATTCTTTTCTCCGATGGCTTTGATGCTTTAAAGCGGCCCGGTCTGCTGTGGTTGGCAAAAAAAAAAAAAAATTTTGTCTTTAGATATCACACAGGTCTGAGTGTGGTGGGGAGACCTGTGTCCCTGAGAGGTGATAGTAGTAAATCCCCTTGGACAAAAACACAATGAATTTCTTCAATTCTATGGAAGCCCTAAGTGGCCATGCAATATTATTTTTTTTTCTTTGTTGTTGTCCCGTGATCTCGACTTAATTTTCTTGTGATCCTGACATAACCAAAAGCTGAAAATATTAAAAACTGATAAATCTACAAGTTGCAAAGTTTGAGTTGAATAGTTTACAAGAACGCAAGTATAAACACAACGAGGCTGGAGTAGATGAAATTTCCATGTTCGGCGTGATGGCGTTTAATGTCCCTGACAATCTCTGTAAATCTGGGCATCATTAAAATTAATAATAATAATAAAAGTTTCTTAAAATCGGTTTTTAGTATATGTTTTTATTATAGTGTCCCTTTAAACTTGATTTTGCAATTTTTTTAAATGTAAAAGTGTAAATACAAAAAACAATTATATGATTATAAAGGATTATAAAAAAAAACACAACTTTTAGCCCGTATATAACTGTGGTTCCAGGAGGAGTGACTGGTTTAACCTCAGTTAATGTTTCTGCAGTCCTCTTTGAGGGTTATACATTTGGCTCCCTTAAATAGCTTGAAACTCTTGATCCCCCTTTAAAAATAAATAATAATTAAAAAAAAAAGACCTTTCTCAAGCACGTGAATAAACAAGTAACTTCCAGGTCACAGCCAACCGGAAAAAAATGTTAAACTGAAACTTGACATTTGACCCATTTTTTAATGTCTTATTTTTAACTTGAGCATGAGATTGAAAGAATGAAAAACAACTTATTCGTTTTTGGGTTTGTAAATGAATAAAGAAATAACAAGCCATTTTTTTCATTTTCTGATATTTGATACTGAATTGAATATGAAAAGAACAAACGAAACAGATTTTTCTGTAGTACCATTGATCACTTGTCATCAACCTTATCTTAAAATCTTAATAAAATCACAAGTGGGGTATTACTGATGTATTTTATGTCATAGTATATAACGTGAACAGGGTCTTGTCTCGCCAGCACTGACTGACTGAGTGGCATACCACAGCGTACCATGGCATACTGCAAGATCACGTTCTCTTTCTTGCGCATTTTTAATGGGCAGATTTGTAAGATAATCAAAAACGCATGAGCAAAAACGCATCTCAGAATGTACAACACGTCAAACCTTGAGGTAGATGGGTTATAACAGCAGAAGACCATGTTGGGTTCCATTTCTTTCAGCCAAGAACAGAAAGCTGAGACTGCTGTGGGCACCACAACTGGACACTTTGGTGCCCTTGGCATACTTTGGGCCTGTTGATACCAATCAATCATCGTTTGAGTAGTGTTGCTGACCATGCACCTATCTTCATGGCTACAATTTACCCATCATCTAATGGCTTCCAACACAATAATGCTATAAATCCATGTTACAAAGCAAAAGTTGTCTAAATCTGGTTCCATGAACATGATAATGAGTGTTCTTCAGTGGTCTTCCCAGTCACTGGATCTGAATACATCAGAACACCTTTGTGATGTGGCTGAATGGGAGATTTGCAGAAAAATCTGCAGGAATTGCACGATGTTATAATGTCAACATGGACCAGAATCGCAAAGGAATTGTTGACAACATCGTGTGGACTCCATGCCATGAAGAATTGAGGCTGTTTTGAAAGCAAAAAAAGGGGCGGGGCGGGGTGCGATGGGGGGATGAAGGGGTTCGTTTGATTTACAAGTCGTGCAACATCAACCCCTACCCCCCACCACCCCGGCAAGCATTAATTTCATATAACAGCATGGTTTGTCAAGTGTTATTCCTTACGTAGTGTGTAACGGATTTACAAATCATGGCAGTAACTTGGACCCAAACTGGTCAGGTCTTGTTTGCATTTATATTTAACCCGAATATTCTTTAAGGCACGTTTAGTAAAATTTCTATCCTTATTTCAAGGTAAACAATGTCGTGATTTCTACAGTACAATATAGGTTCCGGAAATAGCATTTGCACAATTTGGTTTTCTATTCCATGAAGTGCGACTCCACCTACACGCGCGCGCACACATGCACACACACAGTACAGGGAAATCTGATCTGTCCAAAAGGGCTCTTGATTATCCTAATTGCACTCTGTTGAATTCCTCTCCTGGATAGAGAGTCTTTAATGTCCATTTACAACCCTGGAGTGATTTGGCCAGGATGTGGTCTCATCCTGTCTTGTATGGTATGATTCCCATTTCATAACCTATATAGTAAGTTGTTCAGTAAATGTTTCATAGGTATAAGAACTGATCTGCTCAAAGTGCAGACTTTCAGCTTTAATTTGTGGGTATTTCCATCCAAATCACCTGAATAGTGTGATTTCATGATCCTTCTGGCTTTTTGGGTTTTAAGCAAGAGGTGTCAGAAAAGTTACCACAGGGGTAACTGGCTTGTGGCGGCCAAGCGTTCATAGCGACGTTGCTTTTTGATCCTTTGATGTCCCTTCCCATCATTGTGAAGCAGAATTCACCAAGAGTTGGATTGTTCACCCACTAACAGGGAATGTGAGCTGGGATTAAACTGTCGTGAGACAGGTTAGTTTTACCCTACTGATGATGTGTTGTTGCAATAGAAATCCTGCTCATTACGAGAGGAACCGCAGGTTCAGACATTTGGTGAGTGTGCTTGTCTGAGGAGCCACTTGGTGCTTTGCCTTCAGCATGTGAAATGCATATTCAACTGGATTCAGGTATGATCACTGACCTGACCATTGCAGACATTCCACTTCTTTGCCTAAAAAGTCTTGAGTTGCTTTTGAACTATTCTCTTTTATACCTGGGTTTTTGTAAGTTAACTGCATTAAAATTAATTATTAAATCAGTTTCAAATAAAAGCAAATTTTAGTGAAAGGGAACCCAGCATGAAGTCAGTTTCTCAAAACAGTGGGAAGACAATTTAGCTGATTTTCTGCTGAAACTTTCATACTCCAATAATTCATGTTTAAACTTTGAAATATTATACATTTAATATTCACATCCAGGAAATGGAAATTCACATTTCCAGAATGTTGAATTAATACTTAATTCAATTAATTCTAGTAATTTATTTTATATTTTAATGGGATTTTATATATCTCTGATCATAACATCATATAAATGTAATGTGAAATACTGAATCCTTGTTTAGAATATCTATAAATGTAAAAAAAGTGTGTCTGTGTGTGTGAATACCATGGGTTCATCTGTGTTCTTCTGGAATTGCACCAGCCGAACCCGGGTGACATTCTCAAGGTCCATGTCTCCATTGACACTCTCGGGCGAATCTCCATTCAGGTAAGGTGAGGTTGGAGGGGGGGTGACCCTCAGTGCTTCGTCGCTGTACACTTCATGAGCCACAACATCATGTGTTTGCAGTAATGCCTGTCACAGAGAAACACATTATCATCATCTTCATCATCTCTCAAACAGTGAACTATTCCTAATTAGTTGTGGCATATAGGCAGAGGTGGGTGGCAACGTGCTACATTTACTTGAGTAACTTTTTGGAAAAAAAAAATACTTTTAAAAGAGTAGGTTTAACTGGCCATACTTGTACTGTTACTCAAGCTCATTTTTACTTTTAGTTCACTACATTCAGTGGCATTCCTCCATTACTGTTAAATGTTAATGAATATACTATATTTGACTATCTAATAAACATAATATAATATAGTATCTCAATATTTTGACTTAATAAATGATGTAAAAAAATCTGTCTTAAGTCATTATTTTAAGACCTCTAAGGGCCTCCATGGATTGGACTTATATATATCCAGCACATACCACAGATGCTTGATCGGACTGAGATGTGGGGAATTTGAGGACCAAGTCAACATCTTGAACTCGGTTATGTTCCTCAAACCATTCCTGAACACTTTTAGCAGTGTGGCAGGGGGCATTATCCTGCTGAAAGAGGCCTCTGCTACTGCTGGGAATACCAAGGGGTGTTCTTGGTCTGCAGTGATGTTTAGATAGGTGGAACGTGTCAACATAACATCCACATGAATGCCAGGACCCAAGGATTCCCAGTAGAACATTGTCCAGAGCATCACACTTCCTCTGCCAGTTTGCCTTCTTCCCATAGAGCATACTGGTGCCATCTCTTCCCCAGGTAAGCAACACACAGGTACCTGACCTTCCACATTTATATGTGGAATATAATTTATATATAAATTAAGAAATATTGTTAACTTGAGGTGACTGTGAAGTCCAAATAACAGACAGTACAAATAAAGACTTGTATGTATGAGTATGACATTGTATGAGTATGACTAAGACTTGTGTATGAGTGTGTGAGAGAGAGAGAGAGAGAGAGAGATTACTGGAAGGAACACATTTAAACACAATCCCTTCCACAATACTCCATAACTTCTGGTCATGTAACAACTGCATTCAAGAGAGCAAGGGTAATTCCCATCCTGAAGAAACCCACTCTGTATCCCTCTAGATCGGGAACTACCGACCGGTATCACTTCTCTCTTTTCTTTCGAAAATCCTCGACCACACTGTCTACAATCAACAGTCTCTCTCTACCTCTCACAGAACAACCTCCAAGATCCTAACCAGTCTGGCTTCAAAGCAGCACATTCCATAGAGACTGCTCTTTTGGCGGTCACTGAGAAGCTACATGCGGCTAGATCAGCCAAACTGTCATCAGTCCTCAACCTCCTCAACCTTTCAGCAGCGTTTGACACAGTCAACCACAAGAGTCTCTTGTCCACCCTCATGAGTCTTGGAATTCATGGTGCAACATATCAGTGGTTTGTTTCGTACCGGGAAGGTTGTCCATACCAGGTGACGTGGGGGGATCCACATCTGCTCCCCGCAGACTCTCCACTGGTGTCCCACAGGGCTCAGTACTTGGTTCTCTTCTGTTCTCCTTCTATACTTGATATACAGCTGCTCGAATTGATTTCAACCTTCCTAACTTCTCCCACACCACCCCATTGCTACAATCCCTCCACTGGCTTCCTGTAGCTGCCCGCATCAGATTTAAAACACCGATGATTACCTACAAAGCCAAAAATGTATCAGCACCCACTTACCTCAAAATCACTTATCACACCCTGCACGGCACCACACTCCCTCCAACACTCTAGCATAACTAGACTGGTGCCACCATCTCTCAGGCTACAAGGACGACATGCATCAAGACTCTTCTCTGTTCTGGCACTTAGGTGGTGGAATGAACTTCTCGTAGATGTCCGAATAGCTGAGTCACTTTTAGTCTTCAAATGATGTCTTGTATTGATATGTTTTGGATCATTGTCCTACTGGAAGGTCCAACCACTGCCCATTTTAAGCTTTCTGGCAGAGGCATGTTGATATTTGATAGAGTCCATGATGCCATGTACCCTAACAAAATGTCTAGGCTCTCTGGCACAGAAACAGAACCAAAACATTAAAGAGCCACCAACATGTTTAAGTGTGGGCATGAGGTACTTTTCCATACTGCTACCTCTCTGTGTGCGCCAAAACCACCTCTGGTGTTTATTGCCAAAAAGCTCTATTTTGGTTTCATCTGACCATAGAACCCGATCCCATATGAAGTTCTAGTAGTGTCTGTTAAACTGAAGATGCTTGAATTTCTTTTTGAATGAGAGTAGAGGCTTTTTTCTTGGAAAAACAACTTTCCAAACAATTTGTGGTGATGTAGGTGACTTGGTGACTTGGTGTGATGATGTAGGACTGTAGTTTTGGAGACTTTCTGACTCCAAGACGAAACTAACTTCTGCAATTGATTTGGGTGAGCTGTGATTTGGGCTGTGATTATTGCCCTGATTATTGCCTGTCTTATAGACACTTCCCATTTTGTGAGGCTCAACAACCTTATGCCACACATCACAGCTATATTACTAGGTCTTATCCATTGTTATGAATGACTAATGGAATTTGGCCCGTTACCTCATATTTATACCCCTGTAAAGCAGGAAGTCATGGTTGAACAATTTCCTGTTCCTAGTCCCCAGGTGTACCAAAAAAATTTCAAATATCAATGGGAATGTACTTCAAATATGTTTTTCTCATATGAATTCATGGGGTGCCAATAATTGTTGCACACACATTTAACAAAGATTTTTTTGGTGTTTGCAATTGTTTGATATCTATTAAAGCAGAGTATTTTTGTGAATTTTTTTTAACAAAAGATCAAGAGGTTGAACAATAAAGATAATTTTCACAGCCTATTTTGCTCATATTTACCAAGGGTGCCAATATTAGTGGAGGGCACTGTAGGTAAATTGATTGTAAACCAATAGAAATAAGAGTATTTCTAGTGTAACTGACAGTAGCCGTGGTGAAGAGAAAAAGAGGTTAAAGTAAGTCAAAAATGCCAAAAAAATAAACAAAAACAAACAAAGTATGGTCAGAGCAGTTGCGACAGCAGCCAACCTCACAAGCACCATCTTGGACCAAGCTGCGATGCAGTGTGCGTTCTGACACCTTTCTATTATAGCCAGCATTAACTTTTTCAGCAATTTGTGCTACAGTAGCTCTTCTGTGAGATCAGACCAGACGAGCTAGCCATTTCTCCCCATGCACACCCCAGGTTGGATACCAGGTTGGATATACACCCTAGGGTATGAAGGCAAGCTAGGAGGGAGCATGATGCTCTGGGCATAGTTCTGCTGGGAAACCTGGCGTTCATGTGCATGTTACTTTCATGTACATGTCACCACGTACCTATACATTGTTGCAGACCAAGTACTACCCTTCATCGCAACGATATTCCCTAATGGCAGTGGCCACTTTCAGCAGGATAATGCGCCCTATCACACTTCAAAAATTTTCAGGAATGATTTGAGAAACATGACAAATAGTTCAAGGTTCCGATCAAGCATCTGTGGGATGTGATGGAGAAACAAGTCCGATCCATGAATGCCCCACCAACATACAGGACTTAAAGGATCTGCTGCTAATGTCCTGGTACAAGATACCACAGCACATCTTCAGAGGTCTTGTGACGGTATATGTGTTAATGTATCTTAGCTAAAGATTTTGTCAGCTTAGTCCTTTATAATAACATGTAATCACAAAGGCACTACCAAACCGCTCTCTTCTCTCTGTCTCTTCTCTTTTCTTCTCTGTAACTCCTACTCTAGAACTTCTTTGCAGAATAAATTATCTGTTTAATGAGTTTCTCTTCTCTCTTGGCATAAACTCTGACTTCTGATCTCTATTTGAAAACTCTTTATACCTCATTTTTATTTATTTATTTATTTTTTTTTACATTTATTCATTTAGCAGATGCTTTCATCCATTTTTTTAGCACCAGATATTTAAGCTGTACCTTCCTTAGGGCAGAAAAGACCTATTTATAAATATTTATTTATTTATTTATTTATTATGGTTATTCCATATTAAATAAGGGCTATGGAATTAGTTAAACTAAAAGAAGGAAACTTCCAACAAGGAAGCAAAATGTTGGTGTTTTAGATCACCATATTCCATGCTATTCATAATACCATGTTTTTTATGTTATGGAAAAAAAGTTAATTTTGCAGGGTTTGCATGTGTTCAGTGTAACCACTGGAAAGATTAGTATATTGTGACATTTTTGCACATGTGCACAGATTTGAATCAATCTTGCATGTGTGCAAGGGCCAGGTCTGACTGCATCTTTCCTATCTAACCGCATCCCTGCCCAAATTTACAGCGTGCATGCATGGCACAAATCAGGCAGAGGATGCAGCTTAATGTACTGCGTTACTACTTGTCTTGCATGCCCAATTATGTGTACAGAGAAAAGGAGAAGTTTAGACTCATGACACCCTCAGAACTAAACAAAAAAACTTTATTTCTGAATCTCCAAAAAAAAAAAAAAAAAAAAATCAACTTTCACTGTTGTAGCATTGTTTTACTCAATCCTCCCTTGTCCATGTACAAATACATGAACAAATACGTATAACTGAGCTTTCAAAATCAAAATCTACCAGAGAAAAGGAGGTGCTGTTGAACAAAAAAAATAATTATTTAATGGTGGTCTTTGACCAGCTCTGAGATCTATAGATTTGTGCTGTGTGTTTTCTAAATTAGTAAGGTGATTATCATTTTGTCTTTTCTCATAATCTTCTACAGAATGATATCATCACAACTCAGAGAGCTTGCATTCTTAGGGCACTTGCTGTGTATCTCAATGAAGATAATAAGTTCATGAAGGAGATTTAAAAAAATACTTAAGTTAGATACTATGGTTAAGAAAGGAAAAAAGCCCTCGTATTAGTTAAAATACCAGTTTGAACTGGACAAAATTACACTTGTATGCAGTAATGGAATGGAAATTAATTATTCAGTGACTTAGTTTGTTGGTGAGATCCGCACAATTGACATACTGTAGCTTACTTACTAACACAGCTGTCATGGCAGTAGCACAAGCTATTGGTGGCCTTATTGTATTTTAAAACGCTTCTCTGGTGTAAGATGCTGACTAGGGCAACACATTTGTGAAATGCACAATACCTAGATAATATATATTATAATATACACAATATATATATATATATATATATATATATATATACACACAGTATATATATATATATATATATATATATATATACACACAGTATATTATATATATATATATATATATATATATATATATATATATATATATTAGTGGCACCAGGCTGGTAGCCGGCGCACAGGAAACAAAGATCGCTCCTCGCGCGACTGCCGCAGTGGCGCAGAAGAGACAGTTCCGCTTCAGCGCCACCAAATGTTTTGGACATCCAGAGAGCACATGGCGGCGGGGCAGGGCCGCCGACACACCCACGGCTCGTGAATGGTGCACCGTACGGAAGAATTCCACCATCCAGCAAGCGAGGGGAGAGTATAAAATGGAGATATTCCACTTGCAGAGAGAAAGAAGTATCTCCGAGTATGTGCGCAATTCTCTGGCATGTTTATGCAGCTTTGCCGACGCGTGCCTGTTTGCTAACCGCTGTTGTGTGTTTTTTCGGGTTTCAGGTTACTCCGACGTGAGTGACGGCTCCACCCGGCCCCCTTGGCTGTAACCGCCGACGGCTAAGACCCTTCACCGCCCGATCGCCCTTCAACCCACATACACACACCCACACGCGCAATCCCGCTCACCGATTCCCTTCAATAAGTCTCCCATAACCTTGAAAACAGCCTCCTGTGTGTCTGTGCTCTGCCCACCGCTGGCTAAAATCCCTACACTGGTGGAGAATGCGGGCATGAGCACAGACCCGCCCATCTTAAAAAAAACCCAAAAAAAACCCACTTCCCCCGCCCCCATTTTCCCTCTCCTCCTTGGGGATTGTTCATAAACATGGATCCCACGCTGCAGCACCTTCTGGAGGCCAGTATTCAGCAGCAAACAGTGGCACAACAACTCGCCCACAGCCTATAAGCCGTGACACAAGAGCTAGTGGCCCTGAGGACAGCGACTCCCGCAGCTGCTACGCACCTCCCTGATCCGGGCCGTGAGGTCCGACGCCTGCTTCCCCCTCTAAACCCCGAAGACGACATCGAGGCCTACCTCAAGACCTTTGAGGGCTTCGCCCACTGCAAAGAGTGGGACCACGATGAGTGGCCACGCATCCTCGGCCCGCTGCTTTCCGGGGAGGCACGCACGGCCTATTACTCCCTCTCTCCGGAGGAAGCAGCCGACTACGGAGAGGTAAAGAGAGAGATCCTGGCATGGTGTGGGCGAAACCTGCTCCAGGCAGTGGCAGAGTTCCACCAGTGGCGCTACGGGCCAGAAGCCAAGCCACGTGGACAGATGGACACCCTCCTGCACCTCACCAAGAGGTGGCTCCAGCCTGACATGCACTCTGCCACCGAGGTTGTAGAGAGGGTGGCCGTGGACCGGTTCCTGAGGACCTTGCCACCCACAGAACGCCAGGCCGTGGGGATGCGAGTCCCCGGGACATCCAGGGAACTATTGACCGCCCTGGAACACACCCTAACCACCCTGGCACTCAGCAAAGAGGGACAGCACCAGCAAGGCCACCCGGACTACGGGGCGCCCCAGGACGAGCCCAGCCCGACCGAGTCAGACCATGGGACACCGAAGAAGACCCAGAAAACCTGGACGGCAGGACGCGTCCTCCCCACGCTGGATCGGCCAAAACCGCCACAGAGAGCGAAGGAAGCACGAGTGCAACAGGCCTACCTGGCCCGAGGCGAGGTGGACGGCGGCACAGAAGGTAAGCTGCACACACCTTCTAACCCTCTCTCATCTGTGTTCCAGCAAGTAAACCGGCAGGGGAACTTTGGCTGAGAGCAGAAAGAGGACAGCCGCCTGAAGTATTGCTGGGCCCAGGTGCGCCAAAACGAAGGGATCGACCAGAACCCGAACCAGAGACTCCCCTCCTCGTACTTGCTGATCAAAGGAGGCTTACTGTACCACCGGACCAACCGCCGAGGGGAGACCGTGGACCTCTTGGTCATGCCCAAAGCCAGAACGCGGGCCCTGATGCACCTGGCCCATGCCCATCCGCTCGGGGGCCACCTGGGGGCGAGAAACACCCTGGAGAAGCTGAAGGACCGTTTTGTCTGGCCAGGCATGGATGCAGAGGTCCGGCGCTTCGGCCAACAATGCCCCCAGTGCCAACACACGGCCCCAAGGAAGCCCCCGCCGGCACCACTCATCCCACCTCCCATCACAGGCATTCCGTTTGAGAGGATCGGCATGGACCTCGTCGGGCCGCTCCCCAGATCCACCCGAGGACACGAGTACATATTGGTAATCGTGGACTATGCCACCAGATACCCCGAGGCGGTACCACTGCGTAAAGCCACCTCCCGGAACATCGCCAAAGAACTGGTGCTCCTATTCAGCCGTGTGGGGATCCCAAAAGACATCCTAACTGACCAAGGTACCCTGTTTGTGTCAAAGCTTATGTCTGATCTGTGTCGGCTGTTGCAGGTGAAACACCTAAAGGCATCGGTCTACCACCCACAAACGGATGGGCTGGTCGAACGGTTCAACCGGACCTTAAAGCAGATGTTGCACCGGGTGGTAGATGAGGAAGGGAGGAACTGGGACCTTCTCCTGCTATACGTCCTCTTCGCCGTCCGAGAGTGCCCCCAGGCATCCATGGGCTTCACACCCTTCGAGCTCCTCTTCGGACGGCGGCCGCGTGGGCTGCTGGACGTGGCACGGGAAGCCTGGGAAGAACAGCCTTCCCCGTTCCGCTTGGTCATCGAGTATGTACAGGAGATGCAGGAGAAGATCGACCAAGTGGCCCCGATCGTCCAGGAACATATGAGAGCCGCCCAGGAGGAACAGAAACGAGTGTACAACCGCCCAATGCAACCCCGCGAGTTCCAACCTGGTGATCGGGTACTCCTGCTAGTGCCCAGCAGCTCCTGCAAATTCCTAGCTCGGTGGCAGGGCCCATATACGGTCCTCGAGAGGAGAGGTCCTGTGAATTATCGCCTGCAGCAGCCTGGTAAGCGAGCAGACACACAAACGTACCACATAAACCTGCTGAAAAGGTGGACACAGCCAGAACCGGTACTGTCTGCGTTTGCGGCCCTACACACAGATCACGACCAGGGCACCTTAGTCCAACTGGGTGAAGAACTCACCCCCGCCCAGAAGCAGGAGCTGACAGAGTTAGTAGGGCAATTTACCGATGTTTTTTCTACCTCCCCAGGCATGACGCAGCTGGTGCAGCATGAAATCAAGACTCAGCCGGGAGTGGTGGAGCGGCAGCGGCCATAGCTGGTGTGTAGTGGTGTTCTGGCACACTATGGCTGCCATAGCATCATCCAGGTGGATGCTACACACTGGTGGTGGTTGAGGGATTTCCCCCATACAGTGTAAAGCGCTCTGAGTGCCTAGAAAAGTGCTATTTAAATGTAAGGAATTATTATTATTATTGTTGTTGTTGTTATTACTATTATTTTTAAAATCTTTCAGTAATTATTTACTAGTTTTCAATTTATATTTACTGGTACTGGTGGCAGTTTTGTAGATCAAATTAAAATCAGTTGAGTTATAGTTACTTAACTTTATCAGGTAATGGAAATACTTAACATTGTGTTGCTATTACTTAATGTTTTCTTTAGTTCAACATAACTATGAAGTAAAAGGGACATATACTTAATACAAAAAGTTAACAAGTACAAATGGTTTGCATCTATTCTAATACCATTTATCATATTTACTTGAATTTCTCTAGTACATATTGAGGATTGCAGGAACCACAGTTGTGTGGAACTACTTGACGGCTTTTTAAAGTAAATCCAAATATGAAAAACATAGGGCTGCACGATTATGGCCAAAATGATGATCACGATTATTTTGATCATTATTGAGATCACAATTATTCATTGATTTTAGGGACAACATTTTCACATTTAAATAAACTGACCGCTGCTTTCACCTCCATGTTGTGCTAAATTCCTGCTAATGTACAAATCTTTGATCAAATTAGATTGGTCCTTAAAGTGCATCATCTCCATCCACCCATCCATCTTCTACCGCTTACTCCTTTTCAGGGTCACAGGGAACCTGGAGCCTATCCCAGGGAGCATCGGGCACAAGGCGGGGTACACACTGGACGGGGTGCCAGTCCATCTCAAGGCACAATCACATACACACTCACACACCCATTCATACACTACGGACACTTTAGACACGCCAATCAGCCTACCATGCATGTCTTTGGACTGGGGGAGGAAACCGGAGTACCCGGAGGAAACCCGCGCAGCACGGGGAGAACATGCAAACTCCGTACACACATAAGGCATAAGGCATAATCTGAGATTCCTGAGATACCTGAAATCTAACAATTTGGTGTCAGAAGTGGGATTACTCCGGGCCAGGTGAGAGTTTTTTCTTTCCTCCCTGGTGCAGTGTAATTTCGTACCCATAATCATAATTATAATAAGAGAAGTGAGTGATTATCTGTCACCGATAATCTATACTCTGGTCTATGATCCTCTGTAACGTTGGTGCCCGCCTAATCTAATAATTGTATTTTATATTTGTAGAATAATTTGCAAAACTGTCTGTGTGGTTTGCCTAAGAGAGTGTTATATTTGTATTGTAGTATTGTGTGTTTAGTATTATTGTGTTATTGTGTGTGGTGTTTTCCAAGTTAGTTATGGAAGGGTCTCCGTCCAGCCCGGTTCTTCCATCTCCTGGCATGACACCCAGAGACTGGATTGAGACCGTGTTAGACGGATTATATACAGTTCCATATTTAGATTGTTTATACTGCTGGTCAGTTGCATGCGCGCCGCAGCTTCAAATTATTTCACTCCGTGGTTCCTTTGAGCCGCGTGTATTTCTCAGGTCAAACAAATGATTTATGACGGGGAAGGTGATCCGTCTTGGGATTATGAGTATATGGCAAAATGTTAAATGGGATGGCTTCGCCTACTCCCCTTATGGAATAAACATTATAATTTGAAGGACAAATTACCTAAAATGTTCCATGTGAATAAGACACCTCGCGCACCACCACGTAGAACTAAAGTTTCAAGCATAAATTCCAGCGCCGCCGCTGCTCCAATTTCGAAGCAAAAACCCACTCATGCTAAACCGCCCACACACCCAGCGTGCGCTGTCCTGTCGTGCTCATCTCCAATTGATCGGTCCTGATTATCGTTTAGGCACATCATGTCATTATTGTAAGAAACCTGGCCACTGGGCTCGTGACTGTTATGCTAAAAAACGGGATCAGCTGCAAAAGAGAGGTATTTCCCTGTTTGGAAAATGAATGAAAGTGTTTTGAATTCCATGATGACGTTATTCTAAACAAAGCGCGCGCACGAGAGAGGGAGAGAGTCAATATATAAATAAATATTTAAAGGAGCATTAATAAAATAGAAATAAAACATACTTCTGTAAAAGTTAAAATCAATCATAATTCTTGATTTGATCAGTCTGGAGAGAACCTTTATGGCATCACAGTCTGTGTTTTGTGCCACTTTGTTTTTCTGCTCAGGTATAATCGCCATTTTTGCCTGACCAAAGATAAAATTTATCAGCTGACACTTGAATCTGTTCTCTCTGATGTACTTAAAACCAAAGATGAAAAACTGAAAAGTAAAATCCACATAAAAATGACAAAGTTTTTTTTTTTTTTTTTTAAAAAAAGAGTGCAAACGAAATACTTTCTTCTTATTGCCATTATATATAATATTCAGGGATTGTTATGAATATGAGTACAAATTATTATAACGTTTGGATCATGAATTAATTTTCACACATGAATTCGTAAACATGCCGCAGTGTCCTTTTTAATTTTGCATTCTCGGGCTCTAAATTTCTAAACCTCTGATTGTGGAAACGCAGTAAATCTCCTAAATCAGCTCAATTTGTCAGAATATGTCTCAATCAGAATCAGATCCCAGTTTACAGACTCTGCCTAACTCTCTAGACCACAAGGACATGCAATGTCCTATCAGCTAAGTCAAAACATTCTCATCCTGTGTATGTAAAACAATATCCCTTGTCTGAATCGAAAGCCCTTGATATTGATGTTATTGTTAATTCTCTGTTACAGCAAGGTGTTTTGAAGCCCTGTGTGAGTCCGTATAACACGCCTGTTAATCCTGTTCCCAAGCCTGATGTCACGTGGCGAGTTACACAAGACCTGTGTATCAATGTTGTGTTTTTCCTGTTGTTCTATTATTACATTACATTAATAGCTTCACACCATGCATGGTTTAGCGTGGTAGATTGTGCTCTGTTGTTTCAGTGTTCAGCCACTGTTTGCATTTATGCAAGGGGACGCCAGCTGACCTGGACACGCCTGCCGAAGGGCTACGTTGGCCCCGTGTTTTCTCGTGTGGTGAGACTCTGCAAGATCTCCATGACGACGCCCGTGTGCTGCAATACGGGACGATCTTCTTATCACTGCTGAGTCAGAAGCTGCTGAACTGCAACCTTGAGACTGCTAGAACATCTGGCTCACAATGGATTCACGGTTTCACGTACAAAATTGCACCTATGTAAAACAGAAGTCAAATATTTGGGTTTTCTCTTATCAAAAGGACAGAGACGGCTGTCGGACGGCCAGATGTCGGTTGTTTATGACTTCTCAGCTGCCTGCTACAAAACAGCTCAGGGCCATCGTAGAACATTCAGTCCACTTTTGACTCCTGGGACACATACTCCTGTGACACATACATATGTTCTTTTCTAGTCCTGGAGGGAGACTACACGAAACTTTACGATCTCTGCCCACTCATGAACACTCTGGGGGTGGCACAGGAACATGCTGGACTACCCGGCTGTCTGCGGGCAGTGGCTGGGCGGTGGCTGGGAGTGCTGCTCTGTAGGTAATGATTGCAGAATGATTGGTTTCTGTCACTCTTTGGTGTTGCACAGGTGAAACGGGTATTATCCAACACTGAAACACAACACATGACGGCTCAGCGCAGGAGTGGTTATGAAACTATTCTCTGTGCTACCGCAAATTTGACCATTAAATTTGTCTGCTAAATTCACAGGATGACACCATTCCTTTAACTGAAAATCATGATTGTTTAAAAGAAATTAGTTCATGTAGCATTCTATCTGATCTGTCTGATACTCCCTTGTTTAACAGTAAGTATGTTTTTGTAGACAGATCGTGTTCTAAACCCGGCAATCTCAAATTCCACACTAGTCGAAAATCTAATCTCTTCCTGTGCTAAACCAACAGCTCTCGCGATCGTCAAAACAAAGACGGCGTCTCACATCGTTCTCTATCAGGAGTGTTGTCTGATATGACCTCCAAATTTTGTATACGTGACTTACGTCCTCAAATAAAGACACATCTCTCACGATGTTTGATATGTCTACAAAACAATACCACTGATTCTGCTGTAAACCAGAGGCCTTTTGATGCTTTTTGAATGTCTGCAGGTCGATTTTACCCATATGCCAACCGTTTTGACCGCATAGAATGTTACTGGTCATTGTATATCGTTTCTATGTGCGAGGGAAAATGCTAAAACTATTTTCAGGATTTTTGCGAAAGAGTACTGCCTGATCCCTTTAAATATTTATTTAAAGACATGCCGTTCTTACTGAAATTCGAATGATGCCATCTAAAACCACAGGCCTTTCACCCTTTGAGGTGTTATTTGGTCGAACCCTCTCCCACGGCTTGGAAAATGTCTACTAACCTTTCTCAGTCCACAGGAAGTAGTATTGATAGTCACCTAGACGACTATGTGTCTAAATTGCTTGACGTGTTGTGTACGTGCTAAATTAAAATTACCTTTACCCCCCACAGTAACTCATACTTTTTTGTTCCAGGAGACCAGTGTTATGACCTCAGAAGGACCGATCTGGAGACATGCAAGTTGGTTAAAAGCTGTTAACAAATGAGCTTTGTCCATTCTATTTTTCCTCCACCTATTCTCTATAACAGGTTGCCCATTCGAGAACGTACCTGTACCCCTGGTGAGGTCTGAGCATCTGGCCTGTCCTGCTGGCTGACCCAACTCACACTTTACACATACAGCTTTTTCTGTATTAGCTCTAATCACAAAATTAATAATATGTTTTTACGTTATTGTCTTTTTCTGTTACTGTGACAAAATGTTTGTAAAGCAAGTGTGAACGCAATCAGTCACGAGAAAAGTGTAAAGGGTGCTGTCGAGCACTTGGTGCTGGCAGGGTGGGAATTTTTCCTCCTTAGAGGTTTTTTTGCCCACTACTGAGTGCGAGGTTTGTTTTTTTTCGTGAGAGTAATCCTCTCTTAACCTATGACATAACAGTTAACCTATGACAGTTAACCCATGACGTAAGAGAATTCCTTTTGGTTTATTCTGTGCTACACTAGAATAAAAGAGAGGATTGAAAGGAAATTCTCTTATATCATGTACTCTCTTATATTATGAACTGCTATCAAATACCTATGATGAATGTAATCATTTAATTACCTTGTATTCATTTAATTACCTCTTTAAATAAGCTGATCAACTGCTATCGTTGATTATATTATAATATATTTCCGTGTCAACATGACACAGGACTTATTTTGTATTATGACTATGTGCTGTGTGTTTTGTTTCAATCTGTCTGACAACTGGACCAGTAGAAACCACGCACTGCTTCTTATCAGTGTATAAATAATTTTGGTTTGCATGAATAAAGTGGGATGTCTGTATGAGCATGCATCAAGTCAGTGCATGTTCATTTTAGACCCCCCAGGCCTGAACACTCCACGGTAAACCACACTTGCTAATTGTTAATAGATGTTAATGGTAAAACAGGCTGGAAGGCATGACGGACGATCTGACAGGCATAAGGCATAATCTGAGATTCCTGAGATATGTGAAATCTAACAATTTATAACTAAGCACATTTTCTGTCTTTGCATTTTATTAGTTTTTTTGTTTGTTTATTTATTAGTTGTTCCTTTTAGATCGGTTCCCCAGTACTGTGTTCCATGTCTGCTGATAATATTGTTTTTTGGGGGATTAAATCAAAACATGGAAACTGTAGTTGACACTTTTAGTGATATCTGGCAACCCTGAGTTAAATGAAGTGAATACGCTGTGTATTAGAGTTAGTGAAGGGAGTGGAGGAGAGCAGCAGCGTACTCCTTCTGAACAGTTGCTGCTCTTGATTATGATTGGTGAGAAATTATTTAATAAAGAAGTTTGAATTAAACCCACCTTGCAGTGTTAGCATTATTATTAATTTACTCCGCCCAACCCCGCTGTGTCTACACGAGCAGGTCACAGTCGCAGGTTCAGATCATTCTGCGTGATCAATAAAAGATGGCGGTTGTGAGATCGGGAAGTTGAAGCAGATGATGTACGAGTTACTTGTCATCATAATGGCTTCTCTGCAGTATTTACACACTTGTTTGGTTGACTGAAGAGATGAAAAGCAGACTGAAGAGATGAAAAAGTAACTGTTGTGCGGCGTTTATGCATTTTGGACTTCCTGTAGTTTTTATTCCGATTGTATTACAACTCCGAACAGGTCACTCGCACCAGTGTGAATAAATATTTATTCAGTCGCACAAAGTACTTTTCAGTCGCAAATGCGAGTGAAATGGTTGCACTGTAGAGCCCTGAGTTTATCTGCAAAGTTTTTTCCTGTTCGGCGTGATGACGTTTAATGTCCCCGACAACCTCTGCAGTGGCATTTAGCATCATGTTAGTTTCATGATTTCTCTTCACACAAAGCGCTGGAGCACGAAGCGAAGCTGGCAGCTCAAGCACTAAACTGCTAACTCGTTTCCGGGTTTTGGCGTTACAAAATGACATCATCCCTGCGCCACTCTATGGTGATTGGCTGTAAGTTTAGGAAGCGCTTGATTTGATCTGCAGTGGAGTTTTCTATGAGCGGAGGACGACCTTTAAACGTCAACATCGCAGTCGATCATATTCATGTAATCGTGGGCAGTCAAAATCGTAATCGCAATCGATATTCGATTAATTGTGCAGCCCTAGAAGAACGTAGAATATAACTCAACTATAGGAGACAGTAAATTTCCCCAAAATTTATGGAAGTGTTTTGATTGGCCAACATGACCGCACACCAAATAGCAATAAACAAGCAATAAACCATTGCCTACTGACAACGATGCAGATATGGCATTAAAGAACAAAAGCAGAAAAACATGAAAGTGAAAGTATAATTTATGGTGGACTGTGCTATTCATTCACCTATGAAGCACAGGGTTAATCTGCAAAGCCAATAAATGCATTGGAGAGCTGAAGCAAATGGGTTTTCATTGATGACCACAGGATTAACGAGTGCATCAGGGTAGTGAAGCCACCTGGGCTCAATATTTTACGCATTGGGGGTTGGGTTAGAACCTTTCTATTTGTATTAACTTTTATGGCATTTATATTATATAGTATGTTTTTTTTTTATGTCTATTCTTTTTGTATACACAAACCAATCAAAAAATGGACACTAAAAATGCAAATGTATTTGGATTTGAATTTACTGGAGGGTATAGTTAGGTTCCAGATAAGAATTTCAGAATTTTTGTGCAAAAATGAGTGATAGAGTGATAATTACTGAAACATCACTAAATATTTTATAGGCATCGACTTTTGTTACTGTCTCTGTGTAGATTCACATGTCCTCTCCATGTCAGTATGGGTTTCCTCCGGGTGCTTACAAGGATAGATTTCGGATCCACCATCACACTGACCAGGATGAGGCACTTGCTGAAGATAAGTTGATGAATAAATGAATGAATTTCACATATGTAGTTCACGGGACAAAACAAAGGTCAAGTCAATTGACGCGAGTACCCATCTGGTGCTCATGCAGCACTGCTTGACTCCTTTACTACATTAATCCACTCATATTTAGTAGCCTACCTACTGTATAAAAAATTAAAAGTCAAAAATATATTAGGCAGGTGCAAACAACAGATAATTGTAGGAGTGGGTGAGAGTTTGAGAGTTTTGAAAGTATTTCCTATTCTGATTTCTTTTTTCTGCTGCCAATTTTTCTCTTCGTAACTGCAAATTTTCCAAATGACACTCAAATCTTGCCTATAAAAAGGGCAAATCTAAAGTAAATTCCAATATTCTGAATGGTTATGTAGCCTAACAGTTAGAGTACTATCCTCTGTTCATTCTAATGTTATTCTTGCTCCATCTACTGTCCATTAGAATCTTTTGAATGTACATGTTTTCAGTAGCCTAGAGCTTTGCATCAATAACTAATTTTGCTGTTTTATTGCTTTCTGGACAGTAATTCATTAAGTATGTGTGGATTCTTTCAAGCTAAAACAACATGGGAAAATCACTACTACACAATGCACTCTTGGCTATGGCTATGGATTAATTAAATAAACCAAACTTATAATTTAGATTTTTAAATGAAATAATTAAAACGTACATGTCGGAATTTTTCATGCTGACAATTTTATGATCTATCCTAATGTGTGCATGTTTGTTTGTTTTTTTTAATCTTGGCATTTATTGTGTTATATATAAATATGGCAAATTACTATTATGGCATATCATATTAATTAAGTGTATTATGAAACAACATAAATAATAAGAATTAGAAATGAATATTCAATAAGTTCGTCTTATTTATGGATTGTGGGGTGTTTTTAATTAGGTAGAAATAACTAGTAAGTTGAAATAACAGTATATTAAGTCGAAATAATGACTTCGTAAGTCAAAACAACAAGATAAGTCAGTGACATACAGTGCATCCGGAAAGCATTCATAGCGCTTCACTTTTCCCACATTCTGTTATGTTACAGCCTTATTCCAAAATGGATTAAATTCATTATTTTCCTCAAAATTCTACAAACAATACCCCATAATGACAACATGAAAGAAGTTTGTTTTAAATCTTTGCAAATTTATTAAAAATAAAAAACAAAAAAAGCACATGTACATAAGTATTCACAGCCTTTGCCATGACACTCAAAATTGAGCTCAGGTGCATCCTGTTTCCACTGATCATCCTTGAGATTTCTACAACTTGATTGGAGTCCACCTGTGGTAAATTCAGTTGATTGGACATGATTTGGAAAGGCACACACCTGTCTATATAAGGTCCCACAGTTAACAATGCATGTCAGAGCACAAACCAAGCCATGAAGTCCAAGGAATTGTCTGTAGACCTCCGAGACAGGATTGTATCGAGGCACAGATCTGGGGAAGGGTACAGAAACATTTCTGCAGCATTGAAGGTCCCAATGAGCACAGTGGCCTCCATCATCCGTAAATGGAAGAAGTTTGGAACCACCAGGACTCTTCCTAGAACTGGCCGCCTGGGGGAGAAGGGCCTTAGTCAGGGAGGTGACCAAAAACCCGATGGTCACTCTGACAGAGCTCCAGCGTGTCTCTGTGGAGAGAGGAGAACCTTCCAGAAGAACAACCATCTCTACACCACTCAACCAATCAGGCCTGTATGGTAGAGTGGCCAGACGGAAGACACTCCTTAGTAAAAGGCACAAGACAGCCCGCCTGGAGTTTGCCAAAAGGCACCTGAAGGACTCTCAGACCATGATGAAACAAAATTCTCTGGTCTGATGAAACAAAGATTGAACTCTTTGGCCTGAACGTCAAGCGCCATGTCTGGAGGAAAACAGGCACCAGTCATCACCTGGCCAATACCATCCCTACAGTGAAGCATGGTGGTGGAAGCATCATGCTGTGGGGATGTTTTTCAGCGGCAGGAACTGGGAGACTAGTCAGGATCGAGGGAAAGATGAATGCAGCAATGTACAGACATACTTGATGAAAACCTGCTCCAGAGCGCTCTGGACCTCAGACTGGAGCGAAGGTTCATCTTCCAACAGGACAACGACCCTAAGCACACAGCCGAGATAACAAAGGAGTGTCTACAGGACAACTCTGTGAATGTCCATGAGAGGCCCAGCCAGAGCCCAGACTTGAACCTGATCGAACATCTCTGGAGAGATCTGAAAATGGCTGTGCACCGACGCTCCCCATCCAACCTGATGGAGCTTGAGAGGTCCTGCAAAGAAGAATGGGAGAAACTGCCCAAAAATAGGTGTGCCAAGCTTGTAGCATCATACTCAAAAAGACTTGAGGCTGTAATTGGTGCCAAAGGTACTTCAACAAAGTATTGAGCAACGGCTGTGAATACTTATGTACATGTGCTTTTTTTTTGTTTTTTATTTTTAATAAATTTGCAAATATTTCAAAGAAACTTATTTCACGTTGTCATTGTGGGGTATTGTTTGTAGAATTTTGAGGAAAATAATGAATTTAATCCATTTTGGAATAAGGCTGTAACATAACAAAATGTGGAAAAAGTGAAGCGCTGTGAATACTTTCTGGATGCACTGTACAAAGTCAAAATAATGACAACATTTTTCCACACCACTAAGTAAGTAAAAATGACAAGACATGGACGTCAATATAATGACTTAGTATTTCGTTGTTTCTACTTACCAAGTAGTTATTCTGACCAAGTCAGTGTAAAGAAAATCTATTGCTATTATTATTTTGACTTACTATGTCAGTAGTTTGACTTAGATAGTCAGTGTGATTTTTTTGTATTGCTATGTCATTATTCGTGACTTACTATGTAGTTATTTTGGCTTAGTGTCTCATTATTGTGAGTTACTAAGTAGTTAGTAGTTGACTTAGTATGTCAGTGTTAGAAAAATCCATTGCTTTGTCATTATTATCAATTACGAAGATGTTATTTTGGCTTACTAAGTCAATATAGTGACTTAGTAAGTCAAAATAACATCTTCGAAATAATAATGTTGAAAAGTCAGAGCAATTGAAAAAAAAGAAAATAAACAAATTAAAAAAAAAAAATCACACCTTGAAGTTCCTCCCAAAAAGATTGTATCTTCTTTAGAATATACTACACCTCATACTTTGCCATGTTTAACTGTTATCCGAATTATAATAAATTTCTTTTCACAAAAACTTCAATAGTTTCCTAACATATTGCTACAAAGAGTTGTATAATATTATGCAGAGAGGTAACGGTATGAAAATTTCATATCACATTTATCGTGACCAAAACTATTACGCTTATCAGTATTATCATGGTATTGTTAAAATATGCTGAAACTGTACAAAAAGATACACACAATGAAATCATTTAAAGGTTTTATATTTGACTATAAAGTGATGGATGGTTGTCACTAGGCTTGCTGCAATAGTCGGTGTTCCTGGTGTTACATGGTGTTCAGCCGCACACCGATTACAGCACTTGCCCACCGCAGCACCGTTTTGCTTTTTTATAGTAATAAAAATCATTTAGTTCAGTTAGAGAACATGGTGGAAGGCAGTGACAGCGCTCGAGAGAATTTCCAATCTTCCAAGAGGAAAAAATCCGAAGTGCGGTCATATTTTGGATTTTATAAAAATGCTGAGGGAAACTTAATAGAAGATGGTAACCCTGTCTGCAGAGCTTGCCAGAAGAAAGTTCCTGTGAAAGGGGGCTTTGGGACTTCATTGGTGTGTTTCCCTCTTTTCCCCCTTACCTTTTAATCACAACAATCTGCTTTTTCACCCCATGTTCTCCCTAATTTGGTCTTGGCCAATTCCCACCTGTTCTGTTGTGCCACTCAGGAGCCCCTACAATCTGCTATTTTATAGCCACATTAATCATCCTAATCTGTAACCAACATGTTGCTAGTTTGCCCACTGCTGCCAAGTCGGTGGCACAGTAATATTAAAAAATCAGGATGAGAAAAAGAAAAGCATTTCACACACAGACACCACAAAGAGTCCATGAAAAGAAGCAAACAGACAATGCAATATAATTTATGGCCTTTACATTCACAATTGGTTTTTGTATTGTGTTTTAAATTTTTTTTGGGGTTGTTGATATAGAGATTAACATTTGTATTTGCAAAATCAGTACAGTATTATGTCAGGCAATGCCCCTGCTTGTAACTAATGAATCATGCATACCTATGCCTACTAGTTAGATTTGCTTACTTAAGGTTTCTTCAAACAGGAGAAAATAGGATTATCTCACAAAGATGGAAACACTGTACAACAATCTCCTTCTTAGTTGTAGAACACATAAGGCTAAACAAGTATTAGGGACACCTGTATGAATTTTGGCAATGGGGACACTTGTAGAAATATTAAATTCATTAATATTTAGCAACAGTTACACTTGTCAAAGTAAGACATGCACTATATTGGAGAGAAGGTGCATAATATTGAACAATTTGGTTTGAGGTAATACGTTTAACCATTCTGAAGCCACTGGAGTAAATAGTATCAAACATATTCTAAAGATGGGGCATAATATTACCCATAACCCATTTCTGGAGAGCCTTTTATTTTTTACAAAGCACCTTCCTGTACAATTTCACAACAGTTACGAAGAATACGGTCATATCACAGCAAACCAGTGACTACATTTCCCATCCTGCACTGCGGCCTACAAACATGGCCACCATGGACTGAAATTCATAGAACACTCAAATTCATTCTAATCACGCACACCTGAAACCAATTCACAGCTCTCACAACCACAGTATAAAGAGACTGTTTGTACACAATAACTTGGCAAAGTATTGAGTGTTATCACCATACCAGGCGTTTATACCCTGTTCCTTGTTTTGTTTCATGTTTGTTGATCTTGCTTCTTGTTTCTCGTTCTCAATTCTTGCCTTGCCCAGTTTATGCCTGTTTGCCGATCGCCTGACCCATTGCCTGTTTCTTGACCTCACTATTGTCTCATGTTTTTGATTGTCTGCCTGTCTCTCTCTAAATAAACTCTTATCTGCATTTACATCCCTCCTAACCTACATTACGTGGATTACAGGACAGAATACTTCGCCTCACCATGGATGCAGCAGGAAGACGGAGAAGACGCACGCTGGCAAACCCCAAGCCGGAGAAAGGGCAGTGGCTCGGGTTCATTGTGTCCCAGCTTTGGATTCGATCCAGTTACCCCAGTGGACTGTTATAAAACTCCCAAATCCGTATGATGGGTTTTTTGGCTACCCTGAATATTTTCTTGTTGACTGCCAGTTCTATTTTGCAAGCCTAGCGGACCCCAAGCCCGACGAGTCGCAATGGTAAGGTTCATGTTGTCCCGGTTTTTTGGCCCAGCCCGCCAGTGGGCACAGCGTCTACTGGCCATGGGATCCAGGGGACTTGAGAATGTAACTCAGTTTGTGGGACTACTCGTGACTGTGTTCGGGGGTATAAGTATGGGGGGTGCCCTGCCGTCATTCACCACCTATTATGAGCAGGCAAACAGGGTGACCTCCTCCCCAAAGCTCCAGCCTGAGACCCGAGAAGTGGTCTCACCTGCCGATCTCCAACCTGAGGTCAACGTGGCAACCTCATCTCCAGAGCTCCAACCTGAGACCCACGAGGTGGCCTCACCTGCAGAGCTCCAGCATGAGACCCACGAGGCGGTCTCATCCCCAGAGCTCCAGCATGAGACTCACGAGGTGGTCTCATTCCCAGAGTTCCAGCATGAGACTCACGAGGTGGTCTCATTCCCAGAGCTCCAGCATGAGACCCACAAGGCGGTCTTATCTGCAAAGCTCCAGCATAAAGTCAAGTTCCTGTCCGAGGTCGAAGAGACGGCTACTCACGCCAAGTTCCTGTCTGAGGTCAACGAGGCGACCTCCCACGCCAAGTTCCAGCTAAAGGTCGACGATGTGATCTCCCACACCAAGTTCCAGCTAAAGGTCAATGACTAGTCTCTGGAGAACAAGCTTGACAACCTCAGGGCCAGCGTTACGTTCCAGAGGAACATTCGGGACTGCAACCTCCTCTGCCTCACTGAGACATGGCTGAACCGAGCAGTACCAGACCACGCCATCCAGCTGGCCAAGATATTCTCGGTTTACCTCACTGACAGAACAATGGAATCAGGTAAGGGAAGGGGAGGTGAAGTGTGTCTGATGGTAAACAGCAGCTGGTGAGACAGCACAAACACTGTTAATCGCACACGCTCCTGCTCACCCAACCTGGAGCTCCTGACCATCAAATGCATCCCTTTCTACCTTCCTCTGTAATTTACTTTGGTCATAACCAGCGTCATTTATTTTCCACCTCAGGCAGACACAGACACTGCCTCATGTGAACTACATGAGGCTCTCACTCAACACCAGACTCTTGACCAGACACTCATCATCAGAACGTTGTGCTCATTGTGGTGGGGGACTTTAACAGTGCCAATTTCAAACGTACCTGTGCCAAACTTCCACCAACATATCACCTGCCCCACCGGGGACGAAAGGATACTGGACTATTTCTACACTCCATTCAAAGACAGCTACAAGGCACAGTCTCAGCCACATTTTGGGAACTTGGACCATGCTGCCATCTTGATCATGCACATATATAAATAAAGCTTGAAACAGGAAGCTCTGGCTGAGAGATAGGTTGCACGCTAGATGGACCAATCAGTGGCCGCTTTGCAGGATGCTCTGGATGACACATACTGGGACATGTTCAGGCGTAGCTCCAATGGCATCAACGTGTTTACAGAAGTGGTTGTGGGATTTATCTGTAAACTGGAGGATGATGCAGTCCACAAACAATCATCAGAACATTTCCTAACCAGCAGCCATGGGTGGATGAAACCATTCGAGACACTCCAAGATCTCGCACAACTGCCTATAAACTGGGGACCTCTCAGGTCAGGTCCTTAGAGCCTTCTCGATCAGAATCAAGAATTCAACAGCGCTGTGGTATAAGGATGAATAATCAATATCTCCAATAGGCCAATAATAATAATAATAATAATAATACATACATACATACATACATACACCGATAAATTATCATCATCATGTTTTGTCACCACTGATTAATTAATGAATCATGGACATAATAATAAATAATACATAAGTTAAGATAGGAATTTTTTTTGTTGTTGCTCTCTTAAACAAGATGTTGAGGAATACAGTCAGACTTTTGTATTCAGAACATAAAATAAACCCATTTGGCATGCACTGATAAACTTATTTAAACTTGAATAATTTTATTTGTAAGTAAATGTAAACATTGTGTTGTTTTGCCTATTAATAACAAAGCACCAGTAATATTTTCTGTATCAGAGAATAAACTCCAGTGTTAATTTATTATGGTTTATCATTTACCCATCCCATACATCACGTAACTAACTGTGATTGGTTGCTTTACGTGTCATCAGATGGCCTCTTCCTGTCCTTGTGAGCTACAATGGGGCTCCTAATTCCTGTGAAGGAAGAGGGCACCGCAGATAAGCAATGAAGAGCACCGTTTTAACTGGACAAAGAAAAGTAACAACTGGTCGCAATACATCGCTGCTCATTTGAAAAAGTAACTCGTTACTGGAAAAGCTGCACTATTTTTTAAATAGCAGAGCTACTGGGGTAGCAGTGGCTCAGGTGGTAGAGAGGGTTGTCCACTAATCGTAGGGTTGGCAGTTCGATTCCCGGCCCACATGACTCCACATGCCGAAGTGTCCTTGGGCAAGACACTGAACCCCCAGTTTCTCCTGATGGCAAGTTAGCACCTTGCATGGCAGCTCTGCTACCATTGGTTTGTGAGTGTGAATGGGTGAATGAGACACAATGTAAAGCACTTTGGAAAAAAAGCACTATATAAGTGCAGACCATTTATTTTACTGTTATGTTACTGAAAAATGTAGTTAAGTTAATAGCGTTGGTACTTTTAGTTAGCTACTCCCCAACATTGGATGTCAGTGAAAATAAGTTGAAATTCAAACGCAACTGGATTATGCAGCAAGACAATGATCCACAGTATAGGAGTAAATCCTAGTCCTAGAAGTAAGTGAAAGACTGATCTCCAGTTATTGGAAGCGTTTGATTGCCATTATTGTTGCTAATGGAAACATAACCAGATTTTAAGTTTAAGGGGGCACTTAGTTTTTCACATGGGTGATAGGTGCTGGATAATATTTTTTGCTTCTAAAAAAAAAAACAAAAAAACACTTTATTGTGTGTACATTCAGGTTGCCTTTGTTTTATGTTGTATTTTGTTTGAAAATATAAAACTATTTTGTATGAGATATACACAATTATAGTCAGACTGTTTCTGCCACCCATCTTTATATCCTACCTTATATTGTTTAGACTTTTGATATACTTTTTCAAAACTTTTTTTCTGTAAATTCTATTTTATGTCTCGGAATATAAAAAAGCATTTCACTACACATTGTACTGTGTATGGTTGCAAGTAAAATTTGAATTTGGTGAGGCCTACTCCCAGATGCACTGAACAATTTCAACGCATGGTTCAAAGCACAGAACAAAATGCCTGCAGGGAAACCACCCCAGCTCACACAGACCAAGTACTGTGTTTGTCTGCAGCAGACGTCAGGAAGACTGTCCAGAGTAAACCCATGGAAAGTTGATGGTCCTGACAACATATCTGGCCGGGTACACAGGGAATGTGCTGATCAGCTTCCAAATGTCCTCATGAACATCTTCAAAATTTATCTGAGCCAAGCAGTCATGACTGCGTGATTCAAGATGTCAACCAGCATTTATGTGCTGAAGAAATCATCTGTGTCCGGGCTGAATGACTACCAGCCCGTTGTATTCACAACTATCATCATGCAGTGCTGTGAGCAGCTAGTCATGAAACACAAAGAGCAGTCTTGCCATCACACTAGACCAATTCCAGTACACCTACTGTCCCAACTACTCAACAGAGGATGCTATATCTGCCATCATCCACCTCTCTGACCCATCTGGACAAAATGGATTATAAGAACTAACAATGCTGTTCATAATTTTCAGTTCAGCATTCAACACAATCATCCCACAACAACTGATAACAAAACTGAGCCTGCTACTTCACCCTCCTGCCATCTGGCAGAAGGTACAGAAGCATCCATGCCACCACCACAGACACCGCAACAGTTTCTTCCCTGAGTCAGATATTCAACAACCTGCTGCCTCCCGATGCTTACCTCGGCTAGTCAAACACCTAACCCAGTATGACTCAATACCACTGCAGACCACACTTTACAAAGCTGCATCAGACACTTTTTGAAATTGTGGAGGGGGGCATGCACAAGCGCCAGTTTGTGAATGGATAGTGGAGCCGTAGAAGGTGAGTGGTAAGGAGTGCACGCCTGTGGGGAATTCTCTTAATGGATGTTCTGTGTTGCAGTGAGATGAGGTGAGGATAAGAGGAAGAGAGACACACGCCTCGAGAGACAGAGTGCCACCAGCACAGACCCGTGTGTGTGTGTGTGTGTGAGGGCAGGCGTGCCCCTCCCTTCTTCCTCTCTCTCTCTCTCTCGCCCTCGTGTCTCTCCTCCTCCTTCCCACGTCCCTGTGAGATGGTGGCCAATTTCCCCAAAACCCATGCCTGAACCCTTGCTTTAACTCCCCCTCCCTATGTGTCTGTCTCCTCTCTCCCCCAGGCTGGTGAATCCAGGTAATGCCTGAGCCGGTGTGCTGGCGCTGCAGTGAGCCTGGGCATTTCCAGGACCAATGCCACGTGATGGAGGTGGGAGCGTTGGTCCGGCTCCCCAATGTATTCCAGGGGAGTGGAGTTCAATCCACTCTTATGGAGACCACCTCTCTACATCCCAATTCACGAACGTTACTTCATTGCAGGGGGAAATTTCCGACATGTTCTCGCCTCTCACTAATCTCATAGAACACCACATTGAGACAACCCTGGGGTGGTGGTACACAGCCGCCCCTATCGGCTGCTCAAACACAAAAAAAATGTAGTCCGGGACAGACTACAGCAGTCCTGGGTACAGGACCTCCTATGCTCGACATAGGGGTAATCGAGGAGTCCCACAGTAACTGGAGCAGTCTGGTGGTTTAGGTCCCAAGGACGATCCTCTTTTGTGTGGACTTTAGAAACGTCAACGTGGTGTCTAAATTAGACACATACCCAATGCGAGACATACCCAAAAGGAAGGGACGTGAATTGATGCAACCCAAACTTTGTGGAAAAGGCCATTTTTTTCACGATGCCTCGCAGTGACAAACTGCTCGATCGGTTAGGTGTGGCTCACTTTTAGTCGACACTGTATTTGACAAAGGGATATTGGCAGATCCCCTTGACTCTAATATCTCATGAAAAAACTGCCTTTTCCACTTCATTTGGGTTACACCAATTCATGACCCTTCCTTTTGGGTTGTTCAGGGCCCCTGAAACATTCCAGCGCCTCATGTATACCGCTGCCTACTTACAAGACACTATTACCTACAGCAATGATTGACAGAGGCACATGCAGCACCTGAGAGCTGTTCTGAGATTGCTGAGGCAGGCAGGGTTCACAGTGAACCAAAAGAAGTGTGCGATTGGATGGGTGGAAGTATGGTATCTGAGCTTCCACTTGGGCCATGGGCAGGCGTGTCCCCAAATTTATAAAACAGCAGGGACTGCGGTCTGCCCAAGGCTAAAAAGAAGGTGAAACAGTTTCTGTGGCTGGCTGGCTATTACTGTAGGTCTGTACCTAATTATTCGGACGTCACCAGCCTGTTGACTGATCTGACTAAAAAGAGAGCAGCAGATCCGGTCCAGTGGATGGAGCTGTGCTAGCAGGCATTCACTCAGGTAAAAGCTGTGGCAGACCACTCTTACATCCTCCTGACTTCTCTCTCCCTTTTATTATACAGACAGATACATTGGACAGGGGGTTGGGGCCGTTTTATCCCAGGTGGTGGAGGGGGAGGAGCGCCCCGTGCTGTACATCAGCAAGCTCTCTGTGTGAGAGATTAAATACAGCACAATAGGGAAGGAGTGTCTAGCCATTAAATGGGTGGTTCTCACCCTCCGATACTATCTGCTGGGATGGGCCTTCACCCTCTGTTCAGACCACGCCCCGCTCCAGTGGCTCCACTGCATGAAAGATGCCAACTCATGGATCACTCGTTGGTATCTGGCACTTCAGCCATTCAAGTTCATGGCGGTCTACAGGATATGTGTGTGAAAACACTGAAAAGCGGAAAAGAGAAAATAAAGAAACGCTTTGAGTTGGTTCAAGCCTGTCTACGACTTCCTCCTTTCTGCCTGAATGGTAGAAATACATTACAATGAACAGTAAACAATTTGCTGCTACAGATATCCCTATTACTGCTACACTACCAATAGTTTACAGCCAGTCAGAGTGCCCATGCTGACCACTGTCCACCACTGAAAGCACCTACAATGGGCATGTGAGAGCATCAGAACTGGACCATGAAACAATGGAAGAAGGTGGCCTGGTCTGGTGAATCACATTTTTTTTGTATATCATGTGGATGGCTGGGTGGATGGCACACGCAGTGCATCGCTTTACTGGGGAAGAGATGGCATCAGGACGCACTAAGGCAAGCCAGCAGAGGCAGTGTGATGCCCTGGGCAATGTTCTGCTGGGAAACTTTGGGACCTGGATTTCATGTAGATGTTACTTTGACAGAGCTGTTTTAGCAGCACAAGGGGGACCTACACCATAATAGGCAAAATTTTAGTGTTATGGCTGATCGGTGTATGAACATATATTGATTCTAAACACTCAATCTAATCCTGTCTAAGTTATAATATCTCAACCTTGCCTCTTTTAGTTCCACCTGCTATCCCTTCACATATCTTTGAAAACAGTTATCCCTCCCTCTCATCACATCCCACTCTCTCTCTAAATGTGCTGCATTGCCATGGAAACACCACTGCCCTAATAAGGTGGTTTAGCAGATTGCTGCTGAATTACTGCGCTCCCTCATGCAAGCTTTATATGCCACAAAGCATATCCATATGAATAAATATTATCCTATGGAATGCATGAGCTGCACATGTACAATGGATGTAAAAAGTCTACACACCCCTGTTAAAATGGCAGGTTTTCATGTGATTGACAAATTTGAAACCAAGATAAATCATGTCAGAACTTTTTCCACCCACAATGTGAAATTACAACATAGAAAAATTAAGTGAAATACATCAGAAACATTTTAGGGAAAAATAAAAAACAAACTTAGCTGCATAAGTGTGCGCACCCCTAACCTAATACTTTGTTGAAGTATCATTTGATTTTATTACACCACTCACTCTTTTTGGGTAGAAGTCTATCAGCGTGGCACATCTTGACTTGGCTATAAATTTCCTCTCTTTCTTGCAAAAACATTCTAAATCCGTCAAATTGTGAGGGCATATCCTGTACACAGCTCGCTTCAGGTCACCCCACAGATTTTCAGTTGGATTTAGGTGTGGGCTCTGGCTAGGCCATTCAAAAACATAGATCTTCTTTTGGTTAAGCTATTCCTTTGTTCAGTTGGATGTATGCTTTGAGTCATTGTCATGCTGAAAGGTGAAATTCATTTTCATCGTCAGCTTACCAGCAAACACCTGAATGTTTTGCACTAAAATTGTCAGGTATTTGTAGCTATTCATGATTCCCTCCACCTTGATGAAAGGCCCATTTCTGGCTGAAGAAAAGAAGCCCTAAAGCATAATGCTACCACCACCATGCTTCAACATGGGTATCTTCTGTTGATTTGCTTTTTTTTTGCACCAAGCATACCTTTTGGAATTATTATACTTTTTGGAATTGGTCTCATCAGACTGTAACACATTTGCCACATGGTTTGATTTAGTTGGGCTTAGATGATTTTGTGATAAAGGGCTTCCGTCTAGCCACCCTACCCCATAGCACAGACGTGAAGAATATGACAGATTGTTGTCATATGCAGAGAGTAATCAGTATTTGTCAGATATTCCAACCGCTCCTTTAAAGTGCACCTTTTATGTTTTTTTTGAGATATTACATTTCATGTAGTATGTAATATAGCTGTTTGTGAATGTAAAAAGTCTGCAAAGTGCACAGCAAATGGAGTTATTGACTACCAAAAGAAAGAACCGATTCTGAACACCTGAAACAAGTCATTAGTAACTCCAGACTTACTTCCTATACTAACCTACATAATTTGGTAACAAAATCACCTCTGGTCTTCAATGGCTGCTCGCGAACAGCTTGTATACGATTATCACTATCGGACTCGGGCTCAAATTAATATTGTTGTATATGTGTACAGCCAGTGCACAGCTGTTAGCTGTTAGCCTCTGCTAACAGACATTTTTTCAGATGCAGCTGAAACTCTGTTATGGTAGTGGGCGTTTCCTTTTCGACACACGCTGTAAACCCAATCACAACAGACTAGGACATCTGACCAATCAGAGCAGAGAAGGCTCTCTGAAAGGAGTTTAGAATCAATCCTTTAGAATGGATCCTTGAATTACACTTGGGGAGAAGTAATGCTGCAATTTAAATTATGGGCAAATTAAAGTGTTTTTGACCTTGGATGCATATAGGTCTATAGTATGAGACATTTAAAACAAAATTAGGCACGTTTCAAAACCATAATAGGTACACTTTAATGCCCGTAAGTCTCTTGGAAGCCTCCCCAGTAAGATTTTGTCTTGTTCTTTTGTAAATTTTGGAGGGACGTCCTATTCTTAGTAATGTCACTGTGGTGCTCCATTTTCTCTACTTGTTGATGATGGCCTTCATGGTGTTCAATGGTACATCTAATGTTTTGGAAAATCTTTTAAACATCTCTCCTTGTCAATTCCTTTCGACAGTGAGATGCTGTACATGCTTTGTAAACTCTGTGTCAACAGTAAGATGAAACTATGGTGTCAAGAAAATCCTACAGAAAAAGCTGGTCTTTATTTGGGCTTAATCAGAATAATTTAATTGATGACAGCTGTCAGAATGTTATGAATCTCCGGAGAGAATTCGGGATTTCAATTCCCAGCAGCCATTGCACCTCTACATCATGGTAACATGACCACCCGCACCTGACTCTCATTCTGTTAACGAGCACCTGTGTGTATGTAAGTCTCAGTTTGTATAGCACTGGGCGTCTGGCTTTGTTTTGTCCACTGTTGTCATGTTGTTATGCTCTCTCTTCTCCCAAGTCTTGGTTTATGTTTGTTTCCCTGTTCACGTATGCTTAGTGTCATTTGTGTTTTGCTTTTACTCTTATTAAACTTTGAATCTGCACGTGCATCCGCCTCCGCATTCGTGACAATGATAATTATTTTTGAACTGGAGATTGAATGTGATTATTCATTAATCATGAACGTGATTGAATGCGGTTCATTGTGAACCCAGCTAAATCCCCAATTATAAAACGGGTATGGACACTTATGCAGCCTGGTTATTGTACCTTTTTTATTTTTCCCTAAAATGTTTCTGATTGTTTTTCACTTAATTTTTATATGTTGTAATTTCACATTGAAGTGGAAAAAGTTCTGTCATGATTTATCTTGGTTTAATTTTTTTCATCACAAAAACCTGCCATTTTAACAGGGGTGTGTAGACTTTTTATATCCACTAGTTGGCTTCTGCAGTTGCCTTTTTTCCCTGTAACTCACCATAAAGTGAGGCTGTGTGAGAATCCGCCTCAACTCTTTAGCCTCCATGTTCTCTGGGTAACAGGAGATTGTCTCCAACACCTCTTTGGCTCTCTGAACAGCATCGCTGGGTGGATTTCTGATCTGTGGTGAAGACCTTGTGTTGATCTTGTCATAAAGCTGCAACAGACAAATTATATTATCTTAACACTAAAATACTATTAATCTAGGATTACTTATTACTCTTTTTGTGCAAATTTCAATAAAGTTTTTTATCAGATTTTTCATTTTAAGAAATCCAGGATTTTTTTTGTATATAATTAAATATTCTGCAAATATTCAGCATTCTGCAAAAGTTTTAGGTACCCTAATTTATTATACAAATTTTGTCTTGTGTGTTTGTGTTCTGCATTACTGTGAAAAATAGCCATTTCAAAACTGCAAAGTCAACACCCAATCCTGCAAAGAGCACAAAGACTGGATGCAATCTACAGCCAATTGTTTCACTGTGTGTATGTTACTTTAAACCGCATAACATTTTTCTGTTCAAACGCAGCAAAGTGTCGGTTCAATCATATATCCTGTGGTCTGTGGAAGCACAGTTGAGGTCACACTCTGAATAACAATGTTATGCTTGTTTATAGAAGTATAATAATGCCAAATGTTCTCAAGGAAAAATGGCATGTTGAATTACATAAATTGAATAAAAACATAACGCTGTAACACTGTAAAGTGTTCATCTAGGTGTCAGCTATAACACACGCCTTTTATCAAAAATCTAAAAGGTGTTCATCATACCCAACACCTACAGGAACACTTTCCAGTTGGGTTTGTGACTGTAAGGCATTCTCTTCAAATGCTATTGAGCTTTAATCTATGGTATTTGTGTATATGTCCATACGGTATAAAACATCACACTGTTTAGATATGATTTGACAGTTTATTTAATTAAATATCAAAAATGTAAAAGGTGTGTGTTATAGCTGACACCTAGATGAACACTTTACAGTTGGTTTTATGACCAGTCATTCCCTTCAAATGCTACTGAAGCTACAAACATGTATACCAATATGTAACTTTAGAGATGGTCCCTTAATTTGTGCATATCTGCGAATACTGAACGTCCAACGTTCGCAGATATGCACAACACGGGTTGGAGTGGTAATGGTAAAATCATCAATGAATCCCCTAATTGCTAACTATTGGACTCCTGAGGCCATTCTTGGTCCTCTGGCTTATTTTCAACCATCTGCTCTTCTCCAGCTTGATGGCATGATACCTTTCGTCCAAATTATCCAGTATGGAGCGTCCATAATGCTGGAGCCTGGGGCAGAGGCTAATATTGAGAGATTTACCACTTCTTACATCTCCTTCCAGGATGGCATATTGGAATTGAGGCCTGTTGGTTGTTTACCTGCTAAGCCAAGTCCTTGGTTTTGATTGAAATGGATACTCCTTTGGTCCGCTGAAGGTCTTCTTTTCTTTGATGAATTGGGCCCATCCCTTCTCCACCTTTTTGCATCTGCTCTCCTCACTCTAATGAGCTGCTCATGCTGGCTGGTGGTTTGCTCCCTGATTCTTTCTTTCTCCTCAGCTTCAGCTATTTTAAACCGCCTGTTCAGGTCTTAAATCTCCTTCCTCATTTACTCTTCTGTTTGTTTTCTTCTTCTGACTGACTTTATTTACCCAGTTCAGCTCCACCACAAACTGTACTCTTGCTAAGTTGTTAGTGATGGTTGAGAGTGTCCACTTTCTTTTCTGCCATTCCTGCTAGTGTTACCTTGAGGACTGAATCCAGAATCTCCTAGAATCTTGACAAATACTTGGTGTGGTTCATTTTGGGGCAAAAAGCTCTGTTTTGGTTTCATCTGACCATAGAACCCAATCCCATTTGAAGTTCCAGTAGTGTCTGACAAACTGAAGACACCTGAGATTGTTTTTGGATGAGAGTAGAAGCTTATTTCTTAAAACCCTTCCAAACAACTTGTGGTGATGTAGGTGACTTCAGATTGTAGTTTTGGAGACTTTCTGACCCCAAGACGCAACTAACTTCTGCAGTTCTCCAGCTGTGATCCTTGGAGATCTTTTGGCCACTCGAACCGTCCTCTCCACAATGCGTTGAGACGATATAAACACACGTCCTCTTCCAGGTTCATAACATTTCCAGTTGACTGGAACTTCTTAATAATTGTCCTGATGGTGGAAATTAGCATTTTCAATGCTTTTGCTATTTTCTTATAGACACTTCCCATTTTGTGCAGCTCAACAACCTTTTGTTGTACATCACAGCTATATTCCAGTGGTGGTTCGATGGTTAAGGCTCTCAGATTGATCAGAAGGTTGCGACTGGCAGAGCGCTGCTATTGTGTTCTTGATTATGACCTTCAAGTCTTAACTGCTTCAATTATATGTATGCTTTCTCAATATTGTAAATCACTTTGGATAAAAGTGTCAGAAAAATGAATAAATGTAAAGTTGTCATACTGCAGTTTATTTTCTGCAAAAAAGCCAAACAAGTGATCAGAATAGAACAGGATATCCTGAATGGATTTCATGCACAGTAATATCAGAAGCATCAGAGAGTGCACAATGGAAAAAAAAGATGTGAAATGTGTATATGTAAGGTCCTTACATCCAACAGTGTGTGTAAATGTTGGTCCTGAAAAACGCTGTGTAGGAAATCCAGATCTTTCTCACTGCAGTCAGTCAGCGCATGGATCTCTTCTAGACTATCCAGAACCTGAGAAACTGCCCCTACAAATCCACACACACACACACACAGACATATGCATGCCAAAATGGACAGTGACAGCTTAAACTTCAAAGTGGCAGCATCAATACAAAAATCACACACATGACAGGACAAATAAAACGCAAACAGAGGCATTCAGTGTTTTTTGTTTTTAAAGAACCCACATGCAGGCCCATGTATGTAGAATGGAGTCTTCAGACTTTGAACACTATATTAGCATGAAAATGAAATAGGCTCAAAACACATGAAACATTCAGATTTTAAAACTACAATCAAAGTGAGAACTGGAAGACCATTCATTAATAATGACATTACAAAGTCATTGTTAATCACACATGCAATATAAAGGGTCTCAGCCTAGAGAGAGGCTCAGATGGAATAATAGTAGGGATAAGCATTTAGGTGAAAAGCTGTATTACAGTGACAGAGCAGCACAAATAAGATTGGGGCAGTGATGATGTCAGAATCCATGCAATACCTACTTTCAGCAGCAAGCAATCCTACAGGGAGGGTAGCATTAGAAGAAATGAGTTTGTAAATAAGAGGAGAGAGAAACACACACCAGAAACACACACCAGTTAAAAAAATAGAAATGAGAGAGCGACCAAAGAGAGAACACCCAAGAAAGAGACAGACAAAAAAACTATAATGCCAGAAGCCTCTAATACTGTGTCACGGTCTCCCCTTCAGGCAGCGCGCTTGGAGAGCCGGAGGGTGCGCTCATGCATGAGCAAGGTGTGCAAGTGTTCAGCGAGCGACCACTCTCCGAATGTTGACAACTGTGATATTGTTTACTGTGGACATGTGCGTTTGTTTGTTTCTGTTCTGTCTCCTCCCTGTTCTGTCATTGGTTGTTGTTCGAGGGTGTGTCTTCAGCGTTTTCAGCTGTCAGCACTTAGCGCTGATTATGTTTGATATATGTACTCCGTGCCTTGTACCGGGAGGCGCACGGTATATATATCAAACATAATCAGCAAATGGAAATATTTAATGCTGACAAACAGCCTGAATCCTACACAGGATGAGAGCCACATGAGCTGCTTAACTGCTTAATAGTAATTAAACATATGAAACAAAAAGAAAAATATTCTCAACAAAGAGAAAAAAAATTGTGATTATTACAAATTCAGCATCTTGTGTGACTTAAAAAGAACCACAGCAGAACAATACATACATAGGTGAAGTTTGGATACAGGGCCTTTTCAGCAGACGTTATTTCATGAGCATTTAATGGACTAGTTATTTTTTTAATTTAAATTGTTTGATTGTTTAATTATGATATGCATCATTAATTTCAGCAACACAAATGAATGCATCCAAATCATCTCAGTTTTTCTTGCCATTATTCTTAAATATAATTTGAATTCTTACTGTTTTTATTAAAAAGGTTTTCCCAGGGAACAATGCAACCAGTTTTTATATACAGTTACAAACTCTCAACGCAGGTTTGAGCTTCATTACTAAATGCCAGTATCAGCTCAGGAATAGTCCAGGAGAAGCACCTGTCCAACTCCTCCTGTGTTTCTGTTTTCTCTCAACACAACAGCAGGATCTAAAAGTTGGCTTTTGAGACAGGGAAGTGGAAGCTATGTGGCACGCTTGTTCCTCACCACATGGCTTTTGTCACTGCTTACTAAAAAAAAAATTATTCATTGCAGGCAAATTTATACGGGAATGAGTGGTTTCGGTTTCCTAAATTTTGAAAAGTGAATACTGAAGTCACAGATGATGACTACATTATAATGTTCAGAGATTAAAATATTTAATTTTTATTTAATTTACGGGGTTTTCCCACATCAGGCTATATTAAATGTTTTGTGACTCACTAAACTGCTTATATGTGGATAAAACACACTAAAAGACCAAAAAAAAACAACAATAATAATATAATGCTAATTATGCATGATGAAATCAAAGGTGAAAATCTGGTGTTAGGGTAAGAGAGGTGGGCAGGCAGTAGGGTCCTACCTGAGGAGGTGGGGTCCTCTGTGAAATCATGAAGTTCCTCTGGGGGGTCACCATAGAAAGAGTTGAATTTATGGCTGGATACAGCAGCCAGCACTGCTCCCTACCGAAAAAACAAAAAAAAAAAAATTGTTGACCTGACAGTTTCACTGTCTTTTCACCTAAAGAGACCACAGTTTATGCAAAATAATGTGTGCAAAGTGTGCGCTGGCATTAAAATGAAGTAATAAATCTAATAAATCAGTTGAAATTAACTGAAGCCCAGGGTATCCTGGGGTCTGACATTTCCCCTACAAAAAACAGGCAAACACTGCCACGTCAAACCGCATCTATTCACCTTTACAAAGACTGAAAATCAAGAACTTGCTCACCAAGCTTTAGGTTTTAACTGACTGTACATGTAAACCGGTATCCCTATGTGAGGTAATAATCAATAAATGTTGAACCTTCAGCTTTCTCCTGGCATTGAACTTCCTCAGCTGTTCCACAGTCTCAGGCAGGTGGATCTTGTAAGCGTAGCGATCCCTCTCCTTTATAACAATAAGAAATACAAAACTTGTTCAAAACCTACACAAAACAGGCAAAACCACAATCAACAAATGAAACCCAAAAATCTTAAATTATGCCTTTATTAGTAAGATACAAAGTAATTTATGTTTGCAATCATTTCAACATTTTTAACAAGAGGTGGTCATGCTTTGTGTGTATGTCACGTCTACCATGGACAATTGACCTCCAGATTGACAGACGGTAAATTCCCTCATAGTTTGAATGTTTTCCTTGGTTGTTTCACTGATATAATGTGCACACCTGTCTTGTGTTTCCCTTGATTAGTTCCGTGTTTTTCCTCTTTAGTGGCTTGGCATTTGTATTGTATTGTGTTGTGGTTATATAAATAGTTATCTGCAATTGTGGTCTTCCGGTTAGATTCTTGGTTTGTACTCTGTTATTTTTCTAGCCTCTTGAATCTTGTCTATTTATTTTTGTTTTAATTTACACTTTTTTCAAACAATAAAGAAAGCTTGCCCCTGCATCTCTTAGATTGTGTTTGAAATTTATACTTTGTATTTAACAAGGGGTATATGACCTTTATTTTATTATGTCAGCTTGACAAAGTTCTGCTGTTTAAGCTTATAATAATAATAATAATAATAATAATAATAATAATAATAATAATCATCATCATCATCATCATCATCATCATTATTATTTTCTTTATTATTAGGGGTCAAGCACTCATGATCATTGTCTTCTTCTGGCTAGGTTGTCTATGGCAGCCCTGTCTGGTAAAAAGTAGTGAAATTTGGCACACTGATTGGGGAGAGCGTAAGGAACATTCTGACCAAATTTGGGCCAAGTGCTACCAATGCTCTAACGCCACCATCGGGTCAAATTTGGGCCTAATTTGGAAGCATGTTAATAGTAACTTTTGAACCGTGTGTCCAAAATTTAATAGCCTGGCATATCTGGATTCCCTGGGTTGAGCCAAGTTCAACACATCCTATGATGTCAATTTCCACCTAATAAGTTTCTTTCACCATCTTGGATTTTGTCAAAAACTGTTTTTTTGCTACTCCTCCTACAAATTGTGTCCAATCATTACCAAATTTGGCATGTCATCTTCAGTAAGCCTCACAAAAGTTAATTCAAAAGAATATGCAATACTCCGAATCTGACAGCAAAGCTGCCAACCAGGAAGTGAGGCTGTATCTCAGCAACAACTCTGTAGGCGTCTTTGAGGCTACGCAATAAATTTCGTGACAGTGCCATCTACTGATCAAGCGTTACAATAACATGCTAAAAATGCATCTAACTGCCATTTTTGTTACTCCTCCACCAAATTTTGTCCAATCTTCACCAAATTTTGTTCTGATATGCAAAACTGTTCTCCCATAATGGACTGGCAAATGCTTAAAAATCATTCTTGAATCCCTTTGCATAAAGTTATGACTCTGTACTGTGATTGTTTATGCAACAATTGTAGCACGTCTGTGAATGTGCAGCTCACAGAGTCAGGGTGTTTGGCCCCCAAAAACGCTGCTTGTAGCTTTAATTATTATTATTATTATTATTATTACTAGTTGTGCTTGGGTTGCAAAGCAGTACTACTGTCACATACATATTAGTGGTGCTTGCTATGCAACACAAGCATCACTATTATAATTGTGCATACTTGTTATTTTTAGGGGCCAAGCACTTCTTCTTCTTCTATTGCTCTTGAGTCTAAGGCAGCCCATAGAACCATACATAGAAAAGTTATGAAATTTGGCAGTGAAATAGGGAACAGTCTGAAATGTAACCATAGAAAATTTGGAGTTGCTATCTCAAAACCTCTGGCACCACCAACAGCTCAAATTTGCATTTATGTTTATGCTAATATGTTTTGCACTGCAAGGGCTTTTTTTCTCTAATTCCTTGGCTTGTGCCGAGTCAAAAACATGAAAATTGTTCTGCCATTTTGAATTTGGAACTCTGCCTAGATTGTTTGTCCAGTTTTCACAGAAAAATCAGATCACCTTCAGAACATGCCAACAAAAAGTTTTCGATTTCAAGTTGAATAGTCAACCAATCTCGAATAACATGCAAATGAATTCGATGGGCACATGCCGAAATGGATGTAAGGGTATATCTCTATAATGCTTTAGCGCATTCAGACCAAACTTAGTATATGTCATAGCCAACAGGGCTTGAGAGTACCTGCACAGTTTCAGAACAGCATCAACTAGTGCTCACGAGATATGAAATGTAATAACAAACCTACCGCAACACAGACATGTGACATACAGATGTGGCCAACGAAAATGCACGTCAAAGGAAAAGGGATCCTGCGATTTCATGCGGTATCACACGCATGCTGCAGGCACAGGAAAGACAAGACCAGTAGGGGGCAGTCATGTTTCATTTGAACAAACACTGCTTGCTAGTAGATACAGTAATTCTGCCAGGACATACAGTATACTGTATACCAACCAAACGCTGCTGTTTCTTGTACTGAAGCCCAATATCTGCTTGTGCTTGGTCAGCGGATCTGTGAACCTCTCTCAGAATTGTTTTGCAACAAGCAGCAGAGCACATTAAACATTGTCGAGCCTGAAAAAATGGAATGTGTGGTCGGTTAGATTTAAGAAAAAATATTCTGTATGGTTTACATTAAAAAAAATTATGTTTTGCATTAAAACATGCTAATCCTAATTTAAATAAGGTTCTACAAGATTGAATTATGTAAAGTGGGCATGTATGTGCTGGGTGTAGAATGCCAACAACCGGGATTCGAGCTTCAGCTCAGCAGTGAGAATTGAATTAATTCCTTTTCTTACCAGTGTAGAAAGCCGATTCGTGTATGCATGTGTAAATATGAATGTCTTTCCTCAAAGCAGCACTGAATGAATTCCATCTTCAAAAGCTCACCGAATTTACTTAAATCGGTTCCATGTGACTGAATTGAGTTACATTAACATAATTTGTTTTCGTACATCAAACATGATTTGATCATATCAATGCCCTGAATAAAATTAAACTCCACCTGAGTTGAGGGTTGAACCCCAGTTGCTGGTGTTCTGCAACAGTACATAACCACTGCATTATTCTACCACACACGCTTTACCCATGCTAATTTAAATACTATAGTTATAGTACTGTACTGTGTGAATCGATCAAAATTAAACCAAATATTCAAACATTTTATGTATTAATTTAAACATGTGGCTACATTTATCAAATATGTCGTTACACAAAGAGCATATTCACAACGTGATTTACACATCCTGTAATCCATATCCTATCACGGATACTCAGCGGTGGGTAGTAATGTGCTGCATTTACTTTGCTACATTTACTTGAGTAACATTTTGAAAAAAATTTACTTTTAAGAGTAGGTTTAACTGGCCATACTTACAGGCTACTCTTACTCAAGTTCATTTTTAATCACAGAAATGTACTTTTACTTTGCTACGTTCGGTGGGGTTCCTCCGTTAATGTTAAATATTAATGAATATATGTAGTTTTAGTAATTAGTTTAAATCACGTACAACACCCACACACACAAACAGACTTACAGTTCTCCATGTAGTCTGAGCTTCAGGATTTTGCCTTCATTTTAATCAGATCCAAAGTAACTAGTAACTTGCTACCTAAGTAGTCTTCTCGTTGGATACTTTATTACTCTTACCTTATTAATTATTAACATTATTACTTTTACTGTTACTTGAGTAATTCTTTTCATAAGTAGTTTTACTTGTACTTGAGTAAAATTTTTGGCTACTCTACCTACCTTTGCTTATAGTTGTGTATTCGTGTCATTTTGTGCAGATGCAGGTTGTAATATTGTACTTATGTTGTGTATGAATCTGTATGAATCTCTTATAGGATGAGTTTGGGTGAATTAATTAACCCGCTAGTAAAGTGCTTTAGTTCACTGGTTTTCATTCACTCAACTCAAGCAGGTCAACAGGCTCGTTTTGATAAAAAGGCTGTGGTGCGTGCATTCCAAGCAAGTGACAAGGTTTTGGTTTTACTGCCATTACCCGGCTCTGCTCTCCAGGCTAGGTTCTCAGGTCCTTATGTTATTGAGTCTAAGTTGAGTGATACAGACTATGTTGTGAAAACCCTTGACCGGAAACGAAAGTCTCGTGTTTGCCATGTGAATATGCTCAAGCCTTATATCTCTCGAGCTACCATGGATGTTGGCTCTTCAGTTCCTGTTGTCACGTCGGTAGCTGCTGCCTCTATGAGCGTGCCACCATCTGAGTATTCTCCTGAGGTGGATGGTCTCAGTTTAGGTAGGGCTTGTTTTCCCTGTGCTCAGTTACCAAACTCTGAATGGCTGGCAAATATTCAGTCTAAACTTGCGCACTTGTCAGGGCCAGCCCAGGGTGATTTAATAATTCTTTTAAAGAAATATCCATCACTTTTTTCTGATACCCCTTCTCATACTACTGTCCTCAGACATGACATTGATGTTAATAATAATGCTCCAGTTAAACAAAATGCTTATAGGGTTAATCCCACTAAACGTGCCATTATGCCAGAAGAAACAAACTACTTGCTTGAGAATGGTCTTGCTGTGCCTAGCTGCAGTCCCTGGTGCTCGCCCTGCCTGCTAGTTTCAAAGCCTGACAAAAGCTATAGGTTCTGCACAGTCATATTTGTGTGTTAGCCCGTGTGTTTGCTCATCTCCAGACAGCTTCTCTTACTCTTAACCTCACAAAACGTGAGTTTGGTCATGCCACTGTAAACTACCTCAGTAAACAAGTTGGGCATGGTACTGTTCGCCCACTGGATGCTAAAGTTAAGTCCACTGCCACTTTTCCTGCGCCTAAGACAAAAAGAGAACTTTGACGCTTTCTTGGGATGGCTGGGTACTATAGGAGTTTTTGTAAGAATTTTTCAGATGTTGTGTTGCCTCTCACAAATCTCCTCCGTAACTCTGTTCCTTTTGCGAGGCTGCTTTGGAGTCTGTTAAGATGTTGTTGTGTTGTGCACCTGTTCTTTCTGCTCCGTCTCTTGTGAAGCCCTTCAAACTTGAAGTAGACGCCGGTGGTATGGGTGCCGGTGCTGTCTTGATTCAGGAAGATGCTCAGGGCATACATCACCCAGTTAGCTTCTTTTCTCACAAGTTTAACCGTCATCAATTGAACTACAGCACTATTGAGAAGGAGGCCCTTGCCCTTTTGCTTGCACTCCAGCATTCTGAAGTTTATATTGGTTCTAGCTCTGACCCTGTTACTGTTTTTACAGACCACAACCCCCTAGTGTTTTTACATCGTATGTCAAACAGCAACCAATGGCTCATGCAGTGGTCCTTGATTGTGAAAGGTTTTAACATAACCATTCAGCATAAGAAAGGGTCTAACAATGTTGTGGTTGACTCACTATCTGACAGTTGTGAATCTGACATTCACTCTTAAGGGAGGGGGTGTTATGTTATCCAATGTATTTCTGTTTGCTCTATGTGCCATTTGTGTGTCTATGTCGGTGGTGGGATGGGTTTCTTTTGTCTCCTCCCCCTTCTCTAGGCCCTGCCTACAGCATGCATCACGTTCTGTCTTGCTAGTGGATGATCACGTCTTGTCCACGCCTGCTCCGGCCTTGTGCGCTAGGATCGGTTGGCTGTACGTTTCCGGAAGTGTACCTAAGCCTCTTCAGTCTCCATCCCAGGGCAGATCATTGCCACTACGTTGTGTATAGTGAGAAGTGCTTTTCGCCTGTGTATGACCTTATGCCTGATTGGACTTTGTTTATGCTCTGCCCAGTTACGATTCTTGTGATACACTTGTGTATATATGTATGTATTATTTTGTTAATTAACACACTAATAGTCACCTCTGTAAATAGTGCACGGTTAAGAGTGGTTTGTAGGAAATCGGCGCCATATGTGTTGATTCTTCTTTTCTCCTGGTTTTGAGTTAGCTAGGGAGTGAGGGAAGACAGTGTATTTTTGTTTTCTTTTCTTGTAGTTTAGTTAGTTTTCTTTTTGGTAAAGTTAGAGGGTATTTTTGTTTATTATTTTGGCCTAGCCGGCTTCTGAAGAGTGAAACCACTGTGTATATAAAAGGTGCTCCGTCTGGAGAAAAAAACCAAAGCTAAAGCAATCTTGGTCTCACCAACCCTTTTCTTTTTTATTTTATTGTATGTTGCGGCCCGACCTAGACCAGGTCGTAACAGCCATGTGAATGAATGATGACTGATGAATGTCAAAATGCAATTCTGTGTGCAAAGTCTCTCCTTTGCAGTGCTCCGGTGTTGTCTGCTCCTGATCTGGTTTGTCTGTTTAAGCTTGAGGTGGATGCCAGCGTGACCGGAGTTGGAGCTGTCCTGCTTCAGGATGGTGCTGATGGCCTATCCCATCCAGTGTCTTGTTGTTCTGCTAAATTTAATCATTACCAACTGAATTATTCTACTACTGAAAAAGAGACTCTAGCTATGTTGCTTGCTTTGCAGCATTTCGATGTGTATGTCAGACACAGCTCTACGAACATCACTGTCTACACCAGGGGTGGCCAATCTTATCCGGAAAGGGCCGGTGTGGGTGCAGGTTTTCATTCCAACCAAGCAGGAACCACACTTGATTCCACCTGTTTAATCAGTTGATCTTGGCTTTCAATAGACTCAGGTGTGGCTTCTGCTTGGTTGGAATGAAAACCTGCACCTACACCTGGGTAAGATTGCCCACCCCCGGTCTACACAGAACAGAATCCATGGTTTTCTTAGATAAAATATACAACCACCCGTTGATGCACTGTTCTTTAATGGCTCAACATTACAATCTTGAGATCCACCACAAAAAAAGAACTGACAATGTTGTGGCAGATGCCCTTTATTGGGGCTAGGTAATTGTTTAATTTTAATTTAACTTTCTTAAGTATTACTGTGTTTGTATCTGGGTTTGTTAAAATCTGAAGAACGTGTTTAATATCTGTATACCGTGTTTATATATTTCTGTAAAGCTGCTTTGAGACAATGTCCATTGTAAAAAGCGCTATACAAATAAAATTGAATTGAATAATTATTTCTCTTGTTGCTTTTACTGTAAGCTTCACCCAGAACCTATCTCTTGTAAAAGGGTAGGTTCTTTTTTTTTTATTTTGTTTTTTTTTTTAAGGTGGGGGAGTGTTATGGCCTATGCCTTGAGTATGTTTCTTCTGCTGCGTGTGATGTCATGACTCTGCCATTCTCTCACTCTGTCTGAGTCTGATTGTTTAGGTCTGTCCCTCTGCAGCTGTGGCTCAAAAGTGTTGCTGATTACGTCTATTAAACAAACAAGTTTTGTTATCCTTTTCTTTGTGTTCTTTCTTAATTGCAGTTATTGTTGTTAAATTTTGGTTGCTTTTTTACTTTGGAGTTGTCCTATTGTTGTTGGTTTGGGTTTATTATCTTTTGTTAATTATTTTAGAAATATCTTTTTTTTTCCCTCGTCATGATACGTGTTTCCTTCGTGTTTTGAATAATTTCATCCATCCATCCATCTTCTATACCGCTTATCCTTTTCAGGGTCACGGGGGAACCTGGAGTCTATCCCAGGGAGCATGGGGCACAAGGCGGGGTACACCCTGGACAGGGTGCCAATCCATCACAGGGCACAATCACATACACATTCACACACCCATTCATACACTACGGACACTTTGGACATGCCAATCAGCCTACCATGCATGTCTTTGGAATGGGGGAGGAAACCGGAGTACCCGGAGGAAACCCCCGCAGCATGGGGAAAACATGCAAACTCCGCACATATTGGGCCATGGTAATTTCATTATTTAATAAATGTTTACACATCGTGTGTTGCTTTCACTCATCCTTCTTTACGTTATGTTCCCCGTTCTGTCGAATTTAAATAGGCGTTCGTAACAGTCAGGATGTGTAAATAACATTGTGAGTATGCTCTTTCTGTAATTTGATCAATGTTGCCAAATATTTAAATTAATACATAAAATGTTTAATTTTGATCGATTCACACAGTACAGGCACTATGACTATAGTATTTAAATTAGCATGGGTACAGTGTGTGTGGTAGAATAATGCAGTGGTAATGTGGCTGTTGTAGAACACCAGCAACCGGTGTTCAATCGTCAGCTCAGGTGGAGTTGAATTTTATTCAGGGCATTGAAAATATATGATCACATCATTTGTGATGTGCGAAAACAAATGATGTTCATGTAACTCAAATTCAATCACGTGGAACCGATGTACGTATTTAAATTAAGTAAATTCAATTAGCTTATTTTTCAATGTGTGGGAACTTCTGTGTTCACTTTAAACCAGTTTTTTGAAACTTTAAATCTAAGAAAAGAACAAAAAGTTTCGATTGGCAAGAAAGGAGAAGATGGAATTCATTCAATGCTACTTTGAGGATGGACATTAATATTTACACCTGCACACACAAATTGGCTTTCTACACTGGAACAAAAAAAAAAGTTTAAATAATGACATCAACACCCACTACTGAGATGAAGCTCGCACCCCGGTTGCTGGCATTCTACACCCTGCACGTTTCCGCTGTGCTATCCTAGCACACACGTTTCAACCATGTTAATTTCAACGTCTATAGTTAACATGCATGTACTATAGGAATCAGTCAGGCTCACTTTACATAATTCAATCTTGTAATTAGAAACTTGTTTAAATTAGGTTTATCATAAGTTTTGATGAGAAACGTAATTTTTTTATGTGAACTATACATAATATTTATAGAAATCTAACTGCCCACACATTCCATTTTTTTTTAAATGTACTGTGTTCAGCTACAGTATGTTCTTCCATGCGCCACCTGGTGGATATTCTGTGACCCACAACAAATTAATTTATACTCTAAGAAGCGTGCCAACAGGGTGCTGCGTGATCACACATGACGAAACGTGTGAAACCGCGTGAAAAAAACTTACATTCTTAAAGGCCATATCTGCATCAAAACACTCAGCTCAGTGAGGAGAATTGTGCTATGGGTACTCTATTGATGTCACATGCACGTCACATGACATCGTGTGCACATTATCCCTAAAAATAAGTGGAATCACAAAACTACCTCAACATAAGCATGTGACATATCAAAACACTCGGCTCAGTGTGGAGAATTGCGTTATGGGTATTCTACTGACATCGCATGCATGTGTCAAGTGACATGATGTCAAGTGCATGGTAACCCCCAAAACAAGTGGAATCACAAAACTACCGCAACATAGACAAGTGACATATCAAAACACTCAGCTTACTGAGGAGAACTGGGGTATGGGTATTCGAACTGAGTACAAATAAATACAATCATTACAGATACCGATACATGTCAAATATACGTGCAGCTGTATGTCAGTGTAGAATTTTGCATGAGCAAGCACCACTCACATTTTCATCAGAAAATGTAAATTCTAGTTATAATTAGTGGTTTACATAACTTGTCCCACTTGACGAGTTGAAAAGTTGAGGAGAGGTTTGCTATGACTTTTATAAGCGATCAGACTTGCGATATTCGTACCGTGGACAAAAAACCTGACATTTTCGTCCAACAGAGAATGAACAGGGAAAAAAACACTGGTGTTACAGCTCAGCTGTCATTCAGTTGACATGCTCGTATCACATATCCTCTCATACGTCTTAGGGAGTAGACCCAGCAGGTACACATTGCCTTTCAGAATTTTCTCCGGAAATGTCCGTAAAATGGGGTTTTTCCAGCCCCATTGACAATAATGAGAAATTTTGGAAACTGCCTGCAGTCCTGACCAGTCTCCGATTGAGAATGTGTGGTGCATTATGAAGAGTAAAATAAGGCAACGAAGGATCTGTACAGCACACATGGATGAATGGGGGAAAATTCTGTTTGTTAAACTTAAACAACTGGTGTCTTCAGTACCCAAACACTTAATAAGCGTTATTAAAAGAAAAGGTGATGTTACAAGTGATGGTAAACAGTCGACCCTCCCAACTTTTTTGGAGTGTATTGCAGTCATCAGATTTTAAATAAGTGTATATTTTAAAAAATAAATCAAATTACAAAGAAAAACATCAAATGTGTTAATGAGTTTTCAATATAGTACAGGGTGAACTGAATTTTCAAATGACTCTTTTGTTTTTTAATTTGCATTTTCCATACTCTCCCAAATTGGGGTTGCACTTTATCACATTGTTTGTTATCTTTCTACCAGTAGCTAGCTGTCTGTCTGTCATCCGTTCTTTCTTGGAATGAACTTTCTTTCTTTGAACCTATATTGTCTTTAGATTTAGGGTTAGCTTTATATTGTTTCACTTCATACCTAGAGTATATATCTATACTTTACTTTTAGCCAAGGGTGGTTGAGGGCTTCATAGACAGTAATCCTTTCAGCAGGGTCCAGCATCAGCATGCGCCGCACCAAGTCTTTTGCACTCTCTGAGATATGGCTCCACTGCCGAGGGTTCATCTGATGTAAACAAGCAGACACACTTCTGTGAGATATGGGTTAATTAGTTCCATTTGGTCAACTTCTATGTGTTATACAGCCCTAAAATCCACAACAGACCAATTTCAGTTAGACATGGTCTCTGATAAATGATACCTGATATCCCTAATACATCTTTTATGATACCTACATTTAAAAAGTTTCGAAAGTGAAACATAATGAAACTCTTTTTTTATCCCCTATATACTACTGTAGGACTGTTGCATTAACATATTGGATAAATATGCCTATATGATTGGGGTGATTACTATTTGTAATTTACAGTATATGCCTATAATTAATACATGTAGAATCTGTATTTTTATAGAAATATCCTTAAAAAAGTTAATTACTGTTAAAGAGCTATAGTGGTATGAGATGATGTATCATCATGACCCAGACTTAATCTTGACCATTACCAAACAGACATCATTGTCATACAGATACAGACACAGCCTAAAGCTGTTTTCAGAAGAAGAAAGTCATCCAGTCATGTCTAAAGTGGCATGCATGCATAAAAATAGTGGCGAAAAACACCTGGCGGAAAGAGCTGTTAATGTAAGTTATTTTCATTTGTTCTTGACTTATAAATAACAAATAACTGGTGTTGTCAAAGAATATTCATTCTGTTATGCCCAGTAGGACTTTATTCCGTCCAATCTAACAGACATTTGTTTTTAGTGATCATTAACTAACCCCAGCATCTTGTCAGTAATTTAGCAATATTGGGATGTATGCTGCCATTAAAGCATATAGCTTCATAATTTCATAGCCATCAAAGCACTATCTTCTAAGACCTGGAATGATGTGAGATAGCACAACATCAATAGAATAGAACAGAGAGGAACAGAACAGAACAGAAGGAAGCATTCCTCAGTGTTGGGTATGTATCGCGTAGTATACAGTGTATATACGAAATATGGTCTCTTCTGAGGAAAGGAACAGAGAAATGAGGGGGTCATGCAAGCTGGCCTTTTTCAACTCAATACAAAATCCAGGGAAATGGACGGTCTCAAGCAGAGTTGCTGATATTCCTCCATGTGATAAACAGAAAACAAATAAGTGAAGCCCTTGAAATATCCGTTGACCAGAGCTTAAGCAATAAATACAAGTAATTTAAATAATAATAAAACTTCTTTATTTTTCTTTTACGTTTCTTTTCAGAATTTTACCATTTCCTTTGTTTATTTCTTTAATATAACATACAGTACTTTTAGTTGAGACACCATAAAACAGTTTCATTAAATTAACAAGTTCTTAGACCATGGTCAGCGATTTTTACTTTAGAGGAAATCTAAAAAATAAAAAGGTCTAACTTACTCTAGTTAGGATTGTATGCTTGTGTAATTCTGAAAATACAGCTCTACCTTATATTTGCCTTTAATAATGCCCTCAAACAGGCGCTCCTTAGTGCCATAGAAGGGAAGGCAGCCACTGAGCAGGATGAAGAGGATGACACCACAGCCCCACACATCCACAGGCTTCCCATATGGCTCCCTCTTAACCACTTCAGGGGCCATGAAGTGAGGCGTCCCTACCCGCCCTACCCACACAAAAAAGACAGAAAGAAAAAGCTACAATTATATTTAATAATAATACTACTACTAATAATAATTGGGAAAATTACTTGGAGGTGGGGAACTCCTGAATGGCTTTATCTACTGTCCACAAATAGGAGGGTAGTACACATGCACCCGTACACATACATACCTCCAGCCACCAAGCCAGACTCGCCCAGCTGAATGGCCACCCCAAAACCACCAAGCTTGACAGGGGCAGAGTTCTCTTTAGATGCCAGGAGCACACAGTGAGGCTTTAAGAATAAAGCAGCAGTTTTGAAAGTTAAGGTATCAACTAAGATGAAGAGTGACATGAGCAGTGACATAATTGTTAAAAAAAGGAGCAAATAATGCACTATATGTGCAATATAATTTACTACAACCTTTGCCCTTAAATGCTTCAGCCATCTGAATGAAATACTAAGACATGGGAACAAGAGCAATTAAGATACATTCTCCTATGCCATTCTCATTCTCTTCCTTGTTTTATTATTTAATTATGGTGGTTTTGTTCTGGTAAATTCATCTCTTCACACTCAATCTGAAAATTTAATAAAGTAATAAGAAGGGCACTAGAGCAACAAACACATATGCAAGGGCTGCAGTGCTAACTGCAGCAAACAGATTAATACAGGAGAATAGCCTTACCTTGACATCTCGATGAATAACATTGTTGTCATGGCAGTAGCGTAGTGCTTCTAATATCTGACGCATGTAGTGGCTGAGGGTGGTGTGAAAGATGAGAGAAAAAGTTTTAAACTGTAAAGAGATTTTACAGAGATTTTTTCAGGGAACAAAGGCTACATACCTGGCAACAGCTTCACTATATACAAAACCTGCATCTGCCCTCTTCACAATCTCAAAACAAAGATCTGCACCATCCATACTACAAGCAGAAGAAAAAGAAAGAGTTACATTTTTACACACATCATGCCAATTACCAAGAGCAAGACAGACAGACAGACCGACAGACAGACAGACCGACAGACAGACAGACCGACCGACAGACCGACCGACAGACCGACCGACAGACCGACAGACACTTACAACTCAAAAACCATGTAGAGCATTCCATCTGAGCTGTAGGTTTCCAGGAGTTCTACAATGTGAGGATGCTTCAGCATATGACAGATACTAGCCTCTCGCTTCAGATCTATACAGGGAAGAAAGAAAAAAAAAAGACAGAACACACATTACTATCGGTTTAATAAATATATTTTTATAAAGCCCATTGTCTGCTCATTTCACACTTTCTGTGTCTTCGATGCAACTGCTTATTTATCAATAATCAATAAAATGCCCTTTGCATATGTGAGTGTGTTGTTATCAGTGGGAATCCTCAGTGTGCACACAGTAGCAGCCTGAATGACATCATCAGCTCCATTGTGCTAAAGGCAGACAGGTTGATGTCACTCTGTTATTTCCTAAAAGGACACTAGAGGGGGCAAAGATGTGTTCTGGCCCTTACTCAGATTGCTGCATTGCACAGTAGACCATTGTTTGAGAAAACTGACAGAAGGCATCATATAAGGTCTTCCTTAATCTCTGATTCCACTTTGATTCCCCTTTTCCCCTTCCTTCAACATTTTCCCCTTTCCCAGAATCCACAGTTTTTTTTAGTGTGCTGAATAACTGAATTTCCAAAACGTCATCATTAGCCTGGTGAGGAAGCCGTAAGCCGGCTGCAGAGTTCAACTTTCTGCATGATGATCGACTCAGTGAGAAACACATTTTAACATTTTTCACATTCACCTTTAATGTATAATGTAATAATGATGCACATATACTTCAAGAGTGGCAACATACCAGTGGCAGGCAATGCATTTATGGCTATGGGCACAAAAAACTTTAACCTAGAGTGATGTTTTTTTTGTCCACAGCAAATCAGACGATAGGTAGGTGTCCATACGGAACTTAAATAGATTTCACACACTACCTGAACCTGGAACTTCATATTTACCTAGTTTCATTGGTTTGATGTGACATGCACCAGCAAAGACAGATAAGTTAAGTAAAGACTGAAATGCAGCTTCGATATCAGATGTGTCAAACTCAAATTCGGAGTCTAAATTGCATCAAACACAGCAGCCAGCATTTCAGCACTGCAAGATGTGATTCTAGATAGGTAACAGTAGGTACTATGGGCCGTTTCAAGATTATTTTTTGCACAAGGCGTGGAGCTGTGTTTGGCTCACAGGCCTTTGTTTTGACAGCTGTGTTATACATTATACACAGCTCTATTCAAATGTAAAACAGTGGACAAAAGAGCACCTTCTGTTTATTATGTGATGGAGCTGAATCACATGACAATCGGAGGCCTATCACAGGGTAATATACAGATCTCCATTTTCCCCCATTATAACTATTTTCACTGTTTTTATGTGAACATGAAAAATTTATATTTTTGAAAAACACTGACATCCCAGTGTGATCCTGTTGTAACAGTGCTAACTCTGTTACCTGATTTTTGTAAGATAAATTTACTACACACCACTGGAGGCACTTGTGTGGTGGTACAGCGGGTTTGTCCACTAATCATATGGTGGGCGGTTCCATTCCCAGCCCACATGACTCCACATGCTGACGTGCAAGACACTGAACCCCAAGTTGCTCCCGATGACAAGTTAGCGCCTTGCATGGCAGCTCTGCTACCATTGGTGTGTGAGTGAATGGGTGAATGAGACACAGTGTAAAGCACTTTGTAGAACTGCTATGGTTATTTAAAAAAAAGGCACTATATAAGTGCAGACCATTTACCATTTACATGCAAATGTATATACACAGGTATCTGAACAGAAGAAGTGAGTTGGTTTCATGGCATGGCAGGGGCAGTTGGCAGCACTGGGCTGTGACTGGAGCATTGATGGAAGGAAGTGCTAGTAGTTCTGGAACAGATCCAGAGATGGAGGACTAAGTGTTTGGCGAGAGTAGCTGAGTAGGTGATTGGAGTACAATTGTTAATCGTAAAGGAAATCAAACTTGCACACATGAATCAGGAACTGATAGTGAAATAGACGGAGTGCCTACACGGACAAGCAAGGAGAAATTTAAGGTACTGATGAAATTTGCTGACAATACTAAAGCGAAGAATCCAATAAAGATTAGCAAAGTGCTAAAAAAAAAAAAAATCTTTATGTGAAAGAGCGTGCCAAGACCTTGAGAAATGGAATTCTCCTAATTTTCTGCAAGAATGATAAGCAACAGGAAGTAGCACAGGACATAAAATCACTGGTTGGCCAGTCGTTAAGGTGCACAGTCCCGAGTAAGAGGACTTCGTTTAGAGGAGTAATTTCTGGAATTCCAACTGATGTATCCACATACTCCCAGCACAATAAACAACAAAGAGCAGCACTGGTGGGGGGGGGGGATTATGTGATTGAAGCACAAAGCTAAAAGACCGAAGTGCGTACGTACAAAGTAGATAGTTGTAAAAAGCACTATATACAAATTGAAAAACACATGAGCAACCTCCTGTGTGCATGCACAAATGTTATGCGCAAAGTTAATTTTGTAGAAATTAACACAAATTGTTATCTGAAATGCTTCTGTTAGGGTGACCATACATCCTCTTTTTCAGACCTTAAAAAAGCGTCCGGCAGGAATTTCTAAATTTGGCTTTAGTTTCATTATGATGTGTTTATGGTCAAATACTGCAATGTGTGTGCATATTTGCATTGTTTTAACCCCTCTCTGTAGTTCCTGGCTTCTCGCACACCAATTGATCAATTACAAAAGGCTTGCAGCAACTATTGACCAAATTCCTGCCTCTAAATTATTAGCCTACTCTCAGCGAACGTGCAAAGGTGAAGCGCTGTTGTGTACGGCATCAAACAATTGCTTGACAATGGCAGCAAATGACATCTGTCCTGAGTCGAAACAATGCCCATGGCCATATAAGGTCATTTTTACTTTCAAGTTATCACATTGCTTTGTATTACATGGTCATTCAAAGGTGTAAATGATGGCAGAAGGTACAGTCTGATATTTTATTGTATCCCATGGATATTCAAAAGAATGTAGAAAAAAATGTCAAATGTGAAACCAATTTTATTGATATATATTTATGTGATGCTAATAGTGTGTCTTTCAGTGTATTAAAGTCTGCATTCATAGTAAAATGCTATTAAGACTGTAAAAGTACAGAACGTTAGGGAATATCATATGCTGAGGCTGCAAAAAATGTGAAACAGACAGAATCTGTTCGAGAAAATGGGCCAGCAATCATAGTAGATCAGTTTGATAAACCATCATCAACACATCGTAGAATAAATAAAGATTCTCTAATTGTCAGAAAAGTTGTTTATGTCGTAATACACTGTTCGTCAGAAACTGATAGCAGAACTGAGAGGATCAAAATCATTATTAAGGCCACTGAAAAATCTCTACAGGTTAAGGGGATCACTTTGGAACAGGCAAATGAAAAGCTTTAGTGTCAAGTAGTAGGTACACCGGCAGCATTTGGAGGCTCATAATGGTATTAACAGTAATACAGTGGAACGCAAGGAGCTTAATGGCAAATGGGCAAGAATTCAAAAAGGTTGTAGAGGATAAGGGACACAAGCCACATGTTCTGGGTAAACAAGACCCCATTTTAGAAACCCCATTTTAGACTTTGGGATACAAGGATATGCAACTATTTGAAGGGATAGGAAGAGAGGCATTGGAGATTGGGTGGCTATATTTATTAAAACTGAAATTAAACAGAATTATAGAAGTGAATGATGAATCTGAATCATAGTAGAGGTATTTTTAAGAGAACAGGTGATTAGCTAAGGTGATTAGCTATTATAAGCCATGTAATAGGCTAGGCGTTGAAAATATGGGAACGGGTAATCAGAAAGTGAAATGGTGCAGGGATTTTAATGCACATAATACTTTACGGGGAAACGGTAGCACTGATCATAATGGTAAGATGACAGAAGAAAAATGCTAGATCGGAAGGGATTGGTGTGTTTGAATGACAGAAGAGCTACTGGAATTGATGTGGCCCAGGGTGGTTACTCTTCTATTGATTTAACACTGGTGTCAGAAAGTCTGGGATGTTGTATGTGGGATGTTTGGGAGGACTCTACAATAGGTAGTGATCATTTTCTCATTTATTATAAAACAGGCTTGGATGTAAACGAGATTGTAGAGGAGAAGTAAATGGAAATTTGAATCAGCACACTGGGAGGCATTTATATGCATAAATGATCTGAGTTTGTAAGAGCTGAGTTTAAATGAGGAAATGGAGGATGTAGAAGGTTTTAATGAGAATTATTCGAAATTTTGTATAATACTGCTGAAGAAGTTATTGGAAAAGTAAAGGGACAAAACGAAAGAAATCAGTACCATGGTGGACAGATTTATGTAGCATAGCAACACAAACTAGGAGCAGGGCATTCAGAAAGGTTAGGAAGACATTCTTATTTGATGACCATTTAGTATATAAAAAAAAAATTAGAGTTGCAAAAAATAATTATTGGAGGAATTTCTGTAATTCCATAGGAGAAGAAGTACATGTCAATGAAGTATGGGGCATGATTAGGAAGATGGGTGGATTAAAAAGAAATTTTTGTGTACTTGTTCTAGGGCTGCACAATTAATCGGATATCGATCACGATTACGATTTTGACTGCCCACGATTAAATGAACATGTTCGACTGCGATATTGACGTTTAAAGTTCGTCCTCCGCTCATAGAAAACTCCGCTGTTTTCTCCACTCAAATCAAGCGCTTCCTAAACTTACAGCCAATCACATAGAGCGGCGCAGGGCTGACGTCATTTTGTAGTGCCAAAACCCTGAAATGGTGTTAGCATTTTAGCGCTCGAGCAGCCAGTTTCTGTGCAAGCTCCAGTGCTTGCGCGAGTGGAAATCATGACACTAGCACGATGCTAAATGGCACTACAGAGGTTGTCGGGGACATTAAACCTCATCACACCGAACAGGAAAAAACTTTACAGATAAACTCAGGGCTCTACAGTGCGACCATTTCACTCGCATTTGCGACTGAACAGTACTTTGTGCGACTGTGAATAAATATTTATTCACAACGGTGCAAGTGACCTGTTCGGAGTTGTATAATACAATCGGAATGAAAACTACAGGGAGTCCAAAATGCATCTACACCGCGCAACAGTTACTTTCACAATGCTTTTCATCTCCTCAGTCAACCAAACAAGTGTGGAAATACTGCAGAGGAGCCATTATGATGACGAGTAACACTGTACATCATCTGCTTCTCTCAACTCTCCGATCTCACAACCGCCTTCTTTTATTGATCACACACTATGTTCCTAAATTCTGTCATAATTGACAAGCTCGTTTTCTAATGCCTACTTGTGTGTTATATTGTACCACATTAATGCTACCATCTCTTAAAAAACAAAAAAACAAAACACGAAACTTCAACTGTGCTCCTAAATTTTTGTAATCTCCCAAAAGAAACTGTCTTGCGTCTCTCCTCCTGTAAACACTGTTATTGTCTTTTCTGCATTCGCCTAAATTGTTTTCATTTAGTTGCATATTGTTACATTTGATGCATATTTTCATTTAGTTGATGGTATTTTTATTTTTTTACTTATTCTATATTTTGGGTAAAATTTTATTTATATTTTGCTTCTACGAGATGATGCACTTTAAGTAGGCCTACCAGTTGTATTTGATGCAAAGATTTGTACATTAACAGTAATGTAGCAGAACATGTAGGTGAAAGCAGTGGTCTGTTTATTTAAATGTGAAAGTGCAATAAAAATATGTTGTCCCTAAAATCAATGAATAATTGTGATAAATAATCGAGATCTCAATATTGATCAAAATAATCGGGATTATCATTTTGGCCATAATCGTGCAGCCCTAACTTGTTCTGAATAATGGGGAAAGAATAACTGTGCCAAATGTTAAAAAGGCAGAATTGCTAGCTGAGGTGCTTGTGAAAGTACACAGTAATAATAATATATCAGAAGAAATGAAAATAGAAAATGTTCATGAAAGTAGAATCTAAATATCATGGTAAGGAAAAGGTCTTCTAGTGATTCTTTTGATGTGGATTTCTCAATATATGAATTAAAGAGAGTTATTGGGGGAGTTAAGAAAACATCTCCAGGCAAGGATGAGATATGCTGTACAATATTTAACAATTCACAGTTATTATACAATATTACACAATACAAAATATACAATAATTTGTGTCTGTACAGTATAATAAAGTATGGAGCACAGGTAGACTTACCCCTTCATGGAAACATGGAGTTATTGTCCCCATTATAAAGCCAGCCAAGGACAAATATAATGCTGTTAATTATAGGCCAATTATATTAACGTCAAGCTTGTGTAAGATAATGGAACGTACGATTGTATATAAACTAAACTATATGCTTGAAAGGAAAGGGAGTATCTCACCACAGCAGAGTGGATTCCATAAAGGACAAAGTACAGCAGATGCTGCTCTATGTTTAGAGACAGACATAAGAAAGACACAAGTAAACAAAAATGGTAGCAGGTGTGTTTTTTGATATTGAAAAAGCATACGATATGTTATGGAAGGAGGGTCTGTTAATAAAATTGGAACATCTAGGTGTTGTTGGTAGAATGTTTAATTGGATAAAGAATTTTATGCTGGATAGAACAGTTTAGGGGAGGGTTGGGTTACTATATTCCAAAATATGCAAAATAGACAATAGTACCTCACAAGGAAGTGTGTGCAGTCCAGTACTATTTAATATCATGATAGATGATATCTTCCAAAATGTTCAAATAGATATAGGAAGACCTCTTTATGCTGATGATGGTGCGATATGGAAGAGGGGTCGAAATATATCACATGTAATTCATGTCAAACAAATAGCAGTCAACGAAGTGGAGAAACAGGCCAATAAATGGAGTTTCCAGTTATCAGTGCCTTAGACTCAACTGGTGTGTTCTACAAAAAGAAACCATATCCCAGAAAAAAAAGTGAAACACTATGGTCATGTGGTTGAACAGGTAAAAACTATAAGCTATCGAAGATATGGATGGACTTTCAGGTCACATGTTCAGAAGCTGGCAGATAAGTGTAAAAAAGCAATAATGTATCAAGATGTTTAGCAGGAATTAAATGGGGTAGTAGTCAAAGAACCATTCAAACGAATTTATAGTACACTGATCAGGTCAGCATTGGAGTATGGGTGTATGACTTAAGGGTCTGCATCACTATCCTTGATTAGGAAAGCTGAAGCAGTACAGGCGCAATCATTAAGAATATGTTGTCGGGCTTTTAGATCCTCTCCAGTGTCAGCATTGCAAGTGGAGGTAGAAGAAATGTCCTTGTGTATTCGCAGGTTAAAGTTGTCAATAAATTATTGGGTTAATCTGAAAGGACATTCTGAGACACACCCAGTTAAGAGGGCACTGAGGGAGTGCTGGGAGTATGGGAATAATAATATCAGAAGTTTTGGCTGGACAGCAAATAAGGATGCTCAGACTCTGGGTATCAAAAAGTGCTTGAAGATAATGTGAGGACATCTGTCCAAAAGTGGACCTTTCAACAGGATAATGATCCTAATCAGACTCACAAATCCACCAAGGAATGGCTCAAAAAGAAGAAATTGAGGGTTATGGAATGGCCTAGTCGAAGCCCGGATTTGAATCCCATTGAACCATTGAAATGTGTGTGTGTGTGGGGGGGGGGGGGGGGGGGTGAAATGGGCAGTACATGCAAGAGAACTCTCAAACATCTTGCAACTGAAAGAATATTGCATGGAAGAGTGGTCAAAATTTCCAGCAAGCCAATGTCAGAGACTGGTGGACAATTATCAAAGAATAGCAGGTTCAGAGTTCGACTTCACCTATAAACGCGAGTATGCTAAATATTCATACAAATAAACCTGGTAGATTTGTACTTTAAAAAAGTTAAGCATATGTACTTTAATAACTGCACTTTACAGCGGTCCATTTAGAGTTTTCATATTTTATATATATATATATATATATATATATATATATATATATATACACACACACACACACACACACACACACACACACACACATACATACACACACACATACACAAACTGACCTAATTTTCCATTTTGCAGAGGAATGAGGACGCTATCGATCACACTCGTCTGTGTGCACACAAATGGCCAGGATGGGAGTTTCAAGAGCTTAAATAACTAATATAACGATGTACACCTCATATCATTCTTGTGGATTTCCATTATTGATCAATAAGACAGATCTATTTGAAAATATTAAAGCAAGACTATTTTATCTTTGAAAGTTAACGTGTTCTAATCCTAATAATACAACAATAATAATAATAACAATAATAAGAATAATAATAATGAACATACAGCAGGGTAAAAAAAACTGTAGCCAACTCTTGGTGGACAATGTACTCTTATGAATAGGACCTTTGGCCAATAAAAGGAACAAAGTTTTTTATATATGCACGGAGACAAAGAAATCCTTTATAACTGAGCATGAAACATCCATAGTCAATAGTTATGTATCCATTAAAAACTAATTGCTGATAAAGTTAAAAATTAGAAATCAAGTCAGATCCATTGGCCACGGTGCGTCAATTGTGAGCACAGAGCAAAACAAATAAACTGCCATCTCACAAAGGTGCAGCTTACATAAATACACATCTTAGACATCGAAGTCCGCTCAGCATACGCATCGCATTTCTTATGCGATGACGGCGCCTCATTAATTGGCTCGGCAAGATGACACAGAAGTGTGTTCCAAGGAACATTTTTTTTTGGTCCCGTACACCCTTCATCCTTTCAAAACTCTCACTCTGAAGGGTAAACCCTTCGAAGGGATTAGGGCAGTGGTTCTCAACCCATCAACAGAAATGATTAGTTCATGTCTCGAGTCTTCGGGTTCGAGTCCTTCGTTCATCCCGTTTCCGATATTGCATGGTGCACTGCCTATACGGTGGTCACCCGAAGAACAAACGACTCGAGCCCGAAGACTAGATGTGAACTAATAATTTCTGTTTCCGGTAGAGAACCTACGGGGACGTTGCAGCGCATGCGCGGTCAAAAATGAACGAATCACTCTGTGAGACAACTCGTTGTTCCCGAATCATATTAAAGATTCGTTCAAAATGAACAAATTGTTCATGAACGACACATCACTAGTCAGTGCAGACCAGTGTTTCCAACTTAGAGACTTTTCAGACTCCTTTAGCGACTTTTATTTTTTAAAGCACCTAGCAACAACTCTAGCGACTTTTTGGACAAACCTTAACAACTTTCCAAATGTCACCAGTACTGTCCTGCAAGCGCAAGGTCTTGCTTTCCCGCTGCACTCTCACCTCTCTCTGCGTCTGCTCTGTTCAGCCAGAGATTTAACAATGTACACAAAAAATAATTGTACACAAACAAAACCTCCAGAGTCAATCCTGTGATTAAGAAACTTGGTTTCCTAGTTTATTTTGTTCTAACGTGTATGTGCTAATTCCAGCGTCATATCACTTTGTAGATGGACTCTTTATTTGTGCTTTATTTCTTGGTGTGGAAGTAAAAAAAACCCTTTCATTTTATGTTGGATTTTTCACCACTGGCCTTGTGGATCCCGTGACAGAGATTTAGGATTATGTTTTTCTTTGTTGTAGATTACTGGAAGACACTGACTGTTCATTTGAACCTGGCTTATTATGTTGGCTTGAGAAAGTCAATATATTGTTTTGCTTTATAAGCTTATTATTATTATTCTGAGACTCAAAAAATTTAATTGCTACGCCTCCAAGAGCTTTCAAAGTAAACGCACCAAACTCAGCAGAGACCTGTTCTGACTCGAGTTGGTATGACTTATCTAATTTGATCGAAATTACAGAATTCCCAGTACGGAAGCTCAAAATGGCCAATATTCCCATTGACTTGCATTACAAATTTCTGACTGTTATAACTCATTGAGCTTTCAAACTACTTCCACCAAACTCTGCACAGTCCTTCAGGCTGATCACACTGGTCAGGCTCTATTTATCCAAACTGGTCGGACTCCCAGTATTCCTGTTGCGGATGATCCCAAAAAAAAAATCCAAAAAAACTCCCATTCGCATACTTTGACGGAACGTTCAGAGGCTGGCTCCAACTGTCACAGCACACCTGAGTGTCACCTCCATGCTGTGCTACATTACTGCTAATGTACAAATCTTTGCATCAAATACGACTGGTAGGCCCACTTAAAGTGCATCATCTCGTAGAAGCAAAATATAAATAAAATTGTACCCAAAACTAAAAATGCCATCAACCAAATTAAAATATGCATCAAATATAACGATATTCAACCAAATGAAAACAATTCAGGGCTATACAGAAAAGTCAATAACAGTGTTTACAGGAGGAGAGACGCAGACAGATCACCCAGTAGAGTTCCCTCGACAAAAACCCAACAGGATTTTCACATAGGCTTTTGGATTATTGCAAAAAATAATCTCTGTGATCAACAAAAGTTTACAACACTAACACGTTCTGTCCATCAAGATCATTTTCACAAATAAACACAACTTTTATGTTAATAAAAGCCTAAATACAATCTCCAGAAATAAACAGCTAACGCTATAACCGAACTACACCACGGTCACTCGACTTCAACGTCACCATCACCAAGCTTCCCAAAACTTTTCCAAACTTGATTTAAATCATTTTCCATAATACAGATTTACTCTGTGGATGAATCTTCATCCATGTTTTTTGGGGAATTGTGCACAGCAGACCTGAACCAGTTTATCTGCAAAGACTTTTCCTGTTCAGAGTGATGTTTAATTTCCCCGACAACCTCTATAATCCCATTTAGCAACATGATAGTGTCATGATTTCCCCTCGCACAAGCGCTGGAGCACGCAGCGCGCTCTTTTAGTGACATTGACTTTGTTTACTTTCTACATGTGCATTTGTTATGATTTCTCTCCTGTCTCCGCCCCTGTATTGTCATTGGTTGATCCCTTATGTGTCATCATTAGTCTCAGCTGTTTTGTGTTCACCCTTAATTACGTTTTCATTTAAACCCCTCACGTCTCTTTGTTCGACGCGAAGTATTGTGTCAGTTTTCCCTGTACCAAGCTTTTGTCCATAGTTTCAGGTCTCACAGTTTTGATCTTGTTCTCGACCTCGTTGTTTGATTCTTGTTTAGTCTTGTTTGGGCCTGTTTGCCGATCGCCTGATCTTTTGCTTGTTTTCGACCACACTATTGTCTCACGTTTTGTATTTTTCTGACTCTCTTCCCTATTATCTGAACTTGCATCAATCCTAAACCCTCATTACGTGACCGTCTTTTTCAATACATGTAAAATCTTTTTTTTTAAATCATGAGTGGGGTTTTACTGGAGTATTTTATGTCATAGAATAAAATGTGAAAATATTTTGAGCTTGTGTTCACCACAGATCTTATTTCAGGCTTTTAACCAAAATCCCATTCAAAAAAGCCCATTCATATGGGATGGAACCGGAAGGGCTAAAATGCTAGCTCTATTTCCGGGTTTTGGCGTTACAAAATGACGTCATCTCTGCACCACTCTGTGGTGACTGGCTGTAAGTTTAGGAAGCGCTTGATTTGATCTGCAGTGGAGTTTTCTATGAGCAGAGGACGAACTTTAAACATCAATATCGCAGTCGATCATATTCCTGTAATTGTGGGCAGTCAAAATCGTAATCGAGATCGATATTTGATTAATTGTGCAGCCCTACTTGTAAGTAGGGATGTCACGAGAACTGATACTTCGGTACCAACATTCTTAAAACGTGACAGTTTTTTTGCAGTAGCGTTAGCAACGTTTGTAACGAAAGTACCGAGGTTGCGATTCTTCCGGACCTGAAGGGGGTAGCAAATACATGCTGCTTTAGTCGGTCCACAAGTGGTGAAGAAGAAGAGGAACGCCTACAAGCACACGGGAAAAACTACAGAAGATTAGCTTAGCTTAACAAGTTTAGCTCCGCCCCGACTCGTTGAGAGGAAAAGAGAGGAAAGCTAGTATCGGTTTCCGGTTTGCAACCGATGCTATCGTTCATTTCAAACAAAGCGAGGAAACATCTGGAATTTGGCGAAGCACATGAAAGACGGTCCTATATTATGTTTGTTTGAGGCAGCTGCATTGTTGCCGTGAAACCAGCTAACGTTATGCTCCATGTAATGTTAGCGATAGCCAGGTATTTGTTAATGACGCTAACGCATTGCAACGTTATAAACTACCTCCGAATGGTCCACCATGCATCGCCATTCAGCCCGTGTCCTGTCAGCTAAGTTTAGGAGTGCACTCATTGTCAGACAGTGTTTCATAACTAAAATACCCCCCCCTCTCTCTCCCCCCTCTCTCCCACTCTCCCCCCGCCTTTCTCCCTCTCCCCCTCTCTCTCCCCCTCTCTCCTCACTCCTCTCTCCCCCCTCCCTCCCTCTGTCTCTCTCTCCCTCCCTCCCTCTTCCCCTCTCCCTCCCTCCCTCCCTCTTCCCCTCTCCCTCTCTCCCTCCCTCCCTCTTCCCCTCTCCCTCCCTCCCTCTTCCCCTCTCCCTCCCTCCCTCCCTCTTCCCCTCTCCCTCTCTCCCTCCCTCTTCCCCTCTCCCTCTCTCCCTCCCTCTTCCCCTCTCCCTCTCTCCCTCCCTCCCTCCCTCTTCCCCTCTCCCTCCCTCCCTCCCTCTTCCCCTCTCCCTCTCTCCCTCCCTCCCTCTTCCCCTCTCCCTCCCTCCCTCTTCCCCTCTCCCTCCCTCCCTCCCTCTTCCCCTCTCCCTCTCTCCCTCCCTCCCTCTTCCCCTCTCCCTCCCTCCCTCTTCCCCTCTCCCTCCCTCCCTCCCTCTTCCCCTCTCCCTCTCTCCCTCCCTCTTCCCCTCTCCCTCTCTCCCTCCCTCTTCCCCTCTCCCTCTCTCCCTCCCTCTTCCCCTCTCCCTCTCTCCCTCCCTCCCTCCCTCTTCCCCTCTCCCTCTCTCTCTCTCTCCCTCTCTTTGCCAGTATCAGCCAGAGGAGGATGTCCTCCAGGAGAGTTTTTCTATTTTATTTTTTTACCACACCGTGGTATCGACTTTGGTATCGAGTATCGTGTACTTTTGGTGGTATCGGTACCAACTACTAGATTTTTTGCATCGTGACATCCCTCCTTGTAAGAGTAGTTTTTTGTAAAATGAGTCCACCCAGAAAAGGCAAACGGGAAAACACAGAAGCCAGGTAGCTGGAACAAAGGGAACTCGGGAAATAAGACACAAAAAATACATTTCACAAGACTTTGCAAGCATACCAAGAAAAACAAGAGAGTATAAGTAGACAAATTAATTAGGAATTAAACACGGAGACTGCTCTGCTTTCCGTCACTGAAGCCTTACGACTAGCAAGAGCAACCTATAGATCATCTGTCCTCATCCTTCTCGACCTCTCTGCTGCTTTCAACACTGTGAACCATCAGATCCTCCTGTCAACTTTCTCCAGACTGGGCATCACCGGAACGGTCCTGCACTGGGTGGAATCCTATTGATCAGACAGATCCTTCAAGGTATCATGGAGGGGAGGTATTTCTGAAACTCAGCAACTCACAACTGGCGTTCCACAGGGGTCAGTTCTGGGTCCACTGCTCTTTTCTATCTACACTACATCTCTAGGGCAGGTGATTGAGTCTCATGGCTTCTCATATCATTGCTATGCTGATGACACCTAGCTCTATTTGTCCTTCTAGCCTGACGATCCATCCAAGGCCTTGATGCTCACGTATAAGACCTTGTCTGGAACAGCAGCCCCCTACCACTCCTGAAGGCTTACGTTCCCTCACGCAATCTGCGATTAATCAACGACCAACGCTTAGTAGTGCCTACTCGGTGTGGCTCAAGGTCCCTTTCAAGAATATTCAAACTAACTGTTCCTCAGTGGTGGAATGAACTTCCAATCTCAATCCAGACCACAGAATCTCTCACCATCTTCAAAAAACAGCTAAAGACCCACCTCTTCCGTGAACACCTAACCAACCCATAAAAACAAATAAATAAATAAATAAATAAATAAAATAAAAAAAATTTACTCTGGCACTCACACCTCTACTCTGCGCACTTTGCTTCTTCTGGAATTCAATTAATGGATCTTGTATGGTAGCACTACTTGTATTGTTCTCTGCTTGATATATCGCTTTGCTTGTATTTTCTCATTTGTAAGTCGCTTTGGATAAAAGCGTCTGCTAAATGAATAAATGTAAATGTAAACAGATAAAACGTGGGTATAATGGAATAACACGCACAAGACATAACCAGGGGTGGAGACAGGACCAGGAAATAAAAATACAGAACGTCACAATAAGGGCACGGGCTGAAGCACCATGACCTTATGGCAAAGTACATATAAAGTGAATAGGAAGCCATATGGGATTCAGCTTCATTCCTCTTTGCAGGGCTTAAATATATAAAAATATATTCCTTTGCCAAGAGTAGAAGGTAGATTGGTAGAAGTAGTTGTTAGAAGTATAGGCCTAATATTTGACAAACTAGTCTGTGCCCTATTCTAGAAAAGAAAAAGGTTTTTTTTTTTTTATATGAGCCACACAATAGAAAATGCTTGAAGTTATGCAATACACAGTTGTATGTATTATACTACTTTACATGACACTTTGTTTAAGTGGAGAATTACTAACATTATTATCTGTTAAACGAAAAAGTACACTAAGATTGTATAATCTAACCTTCCTTTATTGCATATTATACGGTCATCGCAGAATCCATCCAAGCTGTGCCCGGGATATGCGTGTGTGTGTGTGTGTGTGTGTTTCCTATATAAACTCACCTTCTGTGCTGAGTCCAGGGCTGGAGGTGAAACTGGCCACATCCACAATCTTCACAGCAAACTGCTGTCCTGTGTCCCGGTTAATGCATCTGCGCACCACACTAAATGGCCCCCTGGGAAAGACAGACATGGAGAATTACAGACTGCTGGGCTTAACAACTAACTGCAACGGCATGTCAGGAAAATCTGCAAAAACCTGCATGCTGGCAAATAAAGTGCAGTCTCTGTGTGACAGTGCAACACATGAAAAATAGGCTCTGTACACAAGACTAAAACAAATTGTAAATAGTAGTGTGACATATGTTAAGATAAGAGCAATGTACAGCTGCCTGAAGGGACTGTCAGCAGATGAAAATCAGTAATGAAGTCACAGTCACTCCTAATTACTGAACAGGAATGCAGGCCTATAAAAAGGACAAAGTGAAATATACAGTGCTTCCAGAAAGTGTTACTGTTGCATCAAATTTAAATATATTTAGGGCTGCAACAACTAATCGATAAAATAGATAATTAAAATAAACGACAACGAATTTAATTACGGATTAGTTGGGTCTGTGACTTCACAATAGTGAAAAATGCATTTCAATGAATAAAACACATCTGAGAAACAGCGGAGATCACAGACTGAGCTGCTGCGGGAAAACTGCACGGTCCAGGTCGTCCAAAACATGAGAATGTTTTATATTAAGCGCTTCAAACAAACTCAGAAATTTATTAATATGGCTTGTTGTGACGGACGCTGTGACAGTTGCGTGTGCTGTTTAATGTGTTCCAGACATGTTTTCTTCAGCGCAGTAATGACATTTCTACCTTTATAACCTTATCTGTAAATGTGAAAAATTCACGCCAGTATTTCCATTTTACATAAAGGCTCATCCCGAGTCTCCAGGAAACTTCACTGAATGAGCGCGAGTCCGAGCATGCGCGTCAAACAGCGCACAATAGAAAGGAAGCGCAATAACTCTGACTAAAATAATCATTTTGATCAAATATGTTGTTTGATGCTTTATTTAGAAACAAAAGTAATTGTTTATGAGGGCAGTAACTGTAATGCGGTTATAACATGTAATTGTATATAAATATAATCGTGTCCTACATTTACAGAATAAAGTAACGTCACTGTGTTCAGATGAGTGAATGTGTGTGTTACTGCAGAATATTCAACCTCTCACCAGTTAACACTTTTAGTGCTTGTGTTTTTCTTTTTCAGTATTTGTAATATAGTGATTTAACTTCTGCTTTAAAGCTTGTAGGCAATCAGTTGTTTTTTTTTGTTGTTGTTGTTTTCAAAAGATAATATAGCCTACATAGGTACATTTAATACCTTTTTCATATCCTTCAATTTGCACAATGTTTGAAGGACAATAATGGGCAGAATGTAAAATAACTTTTTTTTTTTTTTTAAAACAAAATACAGAAAATAAAAATTGACCATTTAATCCAACTAATCAAGTAATCGAAGAAATAATCTACAAATTAATCGATTATCAAAATAAACGTTAGTTACAGCCCTAAATATATTAGATTTTTTTTTCTGCTCCTTTTGAAGTGACTCTCTACAAAAAGTAAAATGTAAAAAATTATTTAGAAAAAAAAGTTAAAAAATATAAAATCTACACGAATAAGTATTCAGAGAGCCGATATTTATTGCGCTGTCCTTTTGATGCAATTACAGATGTGAGTTGTCTCAGATAAGTCTCTATGTGCTCCACTAGATGGATCACTTTGGTGGACAACAATTTTTAGGTCATGCCACATATTTTCAATTGGATTTACCCTGTGATGTCTGCTCAGGTTCTCCTATTTCAGTGTCATAGCTGGCCTCTTGGACGTTTCTCTGAACATTGCTCTTCTTGGCTGACAACTCAATTTGGAAGGACAGGCTGATATTGGCAGTTTCTGCATTGTGCCATATTTTTTCCACTGTGTCATAGTAGAAGCTTCACGGCCAGTTCTTTGGTCTTCATGACAACAGAAAGTCAGCAATATTTATTATGCAAGCATACAATCCAACAGGTGGATTTAAAATAAACACAGGAGTACCTTGTTTAATATATTAAATGTAAGCTCTCAATAATGTTCTAGTCCCAATTTAAACTGCTAAATACGTATTAATTAAGCAGTTTTACATATTTTTTATTCTAAGGACATCTAAATAATTTATTTAGTTTTATTTCTGCAGAGATTCTGTGGCAGCAGGGGCATGGTTGAGCATCAGCTGCAGACAGAGCGGAGGCAGGTTGAACCCGGTAGGTAACACATGATTGTCACCTGTGTGTAATCCTGGCGAGATTACTTATATGTCGTTGGTTTGTGTTATATAGAGAGCACTGTGAACCAGAGAGAGAGGGGACAGAGATGACGGAGGTCACACATAACACACATGCATGGCGGTGTGTGAGCTTGGAAAGTTTTGATGAACTTGAGTGAGGCAGAAGCCCCAAAATATTGGGACGTGTTTTATTTATTTATTTTCATTAACTGTTGAAAGCATGCCAGAAACTTAGCTGTATAAATGAAGCGAACCTGAAGCTCTATTAAAGTCCACCTTATGCATGAGTCCTCCTTCCCCCCATTTTCAGAAACCAAGTTCTACAGTGATGCCGAAACCCTGGAGGAGGTACCAGATGCCATCATAGAAACTTCTCCACTTAGCGAGGTTGTTAGGTCCCTTGCCAACCTCCAATAGATACAACATCAGACCCATCTTGTCCTCCACCAACAACAGCAGCAGCTATTTGAGGTCATCATTCAGAAGCAGGCCTAAAACCGCTAGGTGCTCCTGATGCTGCTGCAACCAGCCACACCTCCAGCAGAAATGTTGCAGCCATGATGCTCACAAAGATGTCCTCCAGGGATGATCCGTAGGCCTTTGTGGCACTCTTCGGATGTGGGGCAGCTGCATGAGGATGGCCAGAGGAAGAATGGGCCCTATGCCTCCTTCTCTTGCTGTCGGGGTAAGCCCAGCTCACAGCTGCCACTGTGTGTGCGATTGGAGTACCAGACTGTGAAGAAAGAGATGCAGCAGCTCAATGACTCCTGTTGATGGTGGGTGCTGGCTGAGGAACAGGATGCCGAAGGAAACCTTTCTGCCCTTGAGGTCTTCTTCAAACGGTGGATTGTGATACCTTCCCCCTGCCCTATGGAGGTTACTGGTGATGTCACCAGCTGTTGGTTTTGGGTTTTTCTTCACAGCTCTCACAATGTTTGTCATCAAATGCTGTTTTCCTTGCCCGACCTGTTCCGTGTCTGGCTGTTAGCACCCCAGTGGTTTCTTTATTTTTCAGGACATTAAAAATTGTTGTATTGGCGATGGCCTTTTGGCACTGATTGATTTTGCCTCTTTCCTCAGCTTCAAATTGGCTTGCTTTTCTCACACAGACAACACTCTGGTCTTCATGTTGGGTTGTGCTTTTTAACAACAAATTCAGTCTTCACAGGCACAACCCAGGACTCAAAAACCAAGATTAGATGTTCAGAACTATGAACTGTTTAAACAGTCAGTCTAATAGGGCACACCTGGGCAACCAGAAACACCTGTCGGCCACTTATTCCAATACTTTTGACCCCTTGAAAAATGTGTGGGTTCAAACAAAAAGGTGCCATGTTCCAAGCTGTTTAACGCATCTAGATGTAAATATCAGGAAATGAAAACTAAAATTCTGATATATCATCTCATATTCATCTTTTGATCCCAAAGCCCCAATGTCTACAAGATGTGGCCCAATTCACCCTGATCCCCTGTGAAAACCGCCTCTCACAATCACAGAGAGCACAGGTTGCAAGGGGAATTTTCCAATGTGTTTTTGCCTCTACCCAGTCACACAGATCTCACCACATTAAGACTCCTCCAGGCGTGGTTGTATGCAACAACCCCTACCGTTTAAATTAGCACAAAAATGTGGTTCAAGATGAACTCAAGTCTATGCTTGGGCATAATCAAAGAGTCCCATAGTGATTGGAGCAGCCCTGTGGTCTTAGTGATCAAGGCCAATGGGTCGGTCTCTTTTTGTGTGGACTTTAGCAAATAAGGAGTGTCTGGCCATCAAATGGGTGGTCCTCACCCTTAAGTACTACCCACTGGGGCACTCCTTTAGCCTCTGTTTCAACCTTGACCCCCAATCCAGTGGCTCCACTGCATGAAGGATGCATGAATCACACGTTGGTATCTGGCACTTCAGCCATTCAAGTTCAAGGTGGTCAACAGGGTGGGGGCACACATGGTAGTGGCTTTGGGGCGTGGTCGAGCATCAGCAGCGGATAGAGAGGATGCAGGTTGAACCAGCAGGTAATGCATGATGATTCTCACCTGTGTGTAATCTTGCAGGTTACATATATATGTTGTGTTTGTCTTTAAAAAAAACACTGTAAGCCAGAGAGAGAGAGAGGGGGACAGAGCAGACAGAGGTCAGAGTGTGAGCTTGAAAAGTGTTGATGAACTTGAGTGAGGCAGAAACCATGAAATATTGGGACAGTGTTTTATTTTATCATTCTTTACTTTCTTCCCTCTCATCTGGACATCAAAAGTACCATTTCTGACCATTTTTCGGCTGAAAAGTTTTGGTGGCCACTAGGGCTGCAATTAACGATTCTTTTCATAATCAATTAGTTGGCTGGTTGTTTTTTCGATTAATCGGATGGTGATGCACGAGCAGAAACATGTTTATATGCAAAATGCTCCACTGTGTGGAAGGGGCAGGGGAAACTGGTGCAAGCTGCTTAAAAGTTTTAGCTTAATTTAAGTTTATTGTCATTATATGCTGTATTTGTGCGCTTGCAGTGTAAATTCTGTCGTTTATTATAACGGAAGTGATGTGTTAGTAATGAAGCCATGTTGCTGATCATATTAAAAGATAAAAAGTGATCATCTTAAAGTTCACAGCTGCCTTTTACCACGAACATTACATGCTGGAAAATCACTAATGACACATTTAAGTCCATTAAATTACCTTTGTTTTAATGTTAAACATGTCTAATGTTTCAGGTAACCATGCAGCAAAGAGACTAGCAAACCCTACAGTTCCTAGAAATAATTTCCATATAGTCAAATTCAGTGTATTCCTATGGGGAATAAATCATGAACCCGGGAGTCTTGCAATGCTATTAGCCATCATTCACCTCAACTCTGTCCGACTTCTGTAAATAAAAGCAACATAAAACAGAAAGCAATGTAGGTGCACTGAAAAATGGAAAAGAAGCAGCCAGGTAAAGGGAAACGGCATGAAAAAGAAAAGCCCGCCAAGAGGATCCTGCAAACACAGCAAAATAACTGATATTTATAAAGTAACATCAAGAGTAAAGCAGGTTTGATCTCCAAACACATAGTCACTGTTATATAATTAGGCTGTATAAACCACAATATCTCATTACCGTTATTAGGCTATACAGGTGATTCCTTCTGAAAGTTAATAGATATTTCTCAGTGAAGGCTGTCTCTAAGAAACCTCAATATAAAAAGGAAACATTTTTGTAAGCTTTAAGCACCGTCAAGTCTGCATATAGCCTAGGACTATTTAGGTAACAGGTATAACTTAATGTAAACTGAAAGTAGTAGCCAACATTGATGGTCAGTGACTAGCTAGCTAGTTAGCAGTTAGCCAGCTGTGACAAAAGGTAGACCTACACAAACAGAAATATTGCAAATTAATAATCAATCAATTAATTAATTAATTCCAGCTATTTGTCACAAAGACCAGACTAATTTTTTCAATATTAATATAGATATCTTGCACTAAAGAAATATCATGATTTGGTATTGTAGCTACATGTTTGGGTCATTTAGAAAATCACTTTTAATATGCCCACCCACTTGTGGGACTGAAGGGATCACTTTCACAACATTTGTTTTATTGCTGTTAAAAGTAATGCAACTCATGCTTTTACTTTGAGATACACTCAATCAAATTATTAAGAAGCCCGTTCTAAAACCAGGTAAAACTGTGCATTCAATGATGCATTTCTGCTTACAACTGTTCACAACTGCAAAGCGTGGTCATCTGAGTTAATGCAGCTTTTCCGTCAGCTTGAACCAGTGTGTCTATTCGCTTTCATTAACGAGGTGTTTCCAAGCCTAACTGGCACCAACTATACCCTGGTTAAAATCACCTGAAGGAACTAACTGTGCCTTCATGATTTTATTCATTGAGCTACTGCCTCATGAAAGGTTGATTAAACATTTGCATGAATAAGCAGATCTACAGGACTTCCTAATAAATTGGTCAATGGTGTACATTACAGAAAGTGGTCTCAAAATTAGTTGTGGGTGGCCAAAGTAGGTGAGAGACTACCAGCCTGAATTTCTGTCCCAGCCCAGCAATGTTCTCCACCATTCAATCATTTGAAATAATCCGCTTTAATATGGGCACACAAACAGAATACGACAGATACTGAGAGCCGATAACATAAAAACAACACTGCAAATATATAACTAACTTTCGAAATATATATCAGCAGTTTTACTCTAGCGTGAGAGCCATGATTTCCTATGGAAACACACATTTATATTTAGAATTTCAACTAGAACCTATCGTGGTTGGGAGGCCTGTAGATTTCAGCTTGCTCAGGTAACAAAGCTCTGCAATTGCAGTCAAAAGGCTAAATTTAAAAATCTTTCTAAAAATATTATCAGATCAGGTTGAGACACATGTTTGATTAAAGAGGTAAATAAGGTTCAGTTAATGACCAAGAATTGTCTGGAGCATCACTAGCTGCGTTTACATGGACAACAATAATCCACTCTTAACCCGATTAAGACCATACTTTGATTAAGAAACTACCATGTAAACAGCCATTTTTACTTACCTTAATCTAATTAAGGTCATACTCGAATTAAGCTCTAATCGTATTAAGACAGGTGGAGTATTCCTGTTTTAGTCGCGTTATGGACGTGTATTACAGACATGTAAACACCTTAATCACATTATGAACGTCGTGTGGGAGTTTTCACCGCATTTTGCGACAGGACACGATCACACACACGGCAGTTCTCAACATTTTACGGTGAACAAGAGAGTTCGGCTGCGTCCCAAACCGCATACTTGCCTACTATAGGCCTGTAGTGGGGAAAAATACATGCATCTCGGCTACTATACAGTAGGTAAGTACACGGTTTGAGACGCAGCCCACGGCTTCAAGCAGTTGTCTATTAGCACGTGTATCATGACAAATAATTAACTGCACTTAAAGCGTCCGTAAAAAAAATTTAATAAAAACACCCAAAACTGTATACGGTACCATAACGAAGACCAACTGTATGTTGATACGTGAAATTCTGGAGGGACGTCGGACGGCGTGGCGCGGTGACGTAATGACGTGGGCTGTTAATCTAATTATGTTCTATAACATGTAAAACAGGAACATGACAGGAGTATTCTAAAAGCGACTCATGTAAACACCTTAATCACATTATTACCTTAATCAGAGTAAGGTCAATAATTACATTACTGCTGTCCATGTAAACGTAGTCACAGGTTCAATGAATTAAACACAGATTTAATGCAAATTCCACACAAAAAAGCTAAATAAAGTAAAACAAACAAACAAGTAAATAAAAGTAAAGTAGAAACAGTAAATCCAATATTTATAATGGCAATATGAATTGTAATAATAAAGAGGAAATAAATTTACATGATATTGTCAGTTGCAAGAGTCCAACTAACAGGCGAGTTAAAAAGAGCTTTCATTTCCTGATATTTACGTTTATACATGTTAAACAACTTAGAACAGTGGTTGGGAACCTATGGCTCGCAAGCCACATGTGGTTCTTTGACAAAAATTATGTCTCACCCTTCAGCATCATATAATCGTTAAAAACTTAGACACATCACTAGACATAAGTTTCCTGCAGAAAATACAGGAAAATAAATTACAATTCCTTTGCTGTATAGCCTACTGAAGTCAGTTTACAATAATATATCTCGAGCAAGTGTCATGACACCAATCACGGCAAACCACTTACATTTCTATGGTAACCTCTCACGCTCAGAGTCAAGCAGCTACCTAGCTTGTTTGTGAAGATACACATAGCCACACACATATATAAACAGGTGAGGCAATCGTCTAATCATAGTATATAAGGCCTAGTCCTTCAAGACCAATGATGGGTCGAGGCTCACCAATCTGCCAACAGATTAGTCATCAAATAATCCAACACTTTGAGAACAACATTCCCAAAGACAAATCGGTAGGATTTTGGCCATTTTCACAATTTCACAGTGCAAACTACCTCCGAATGGGCCACCGTGCATCACCATTCAGCCCGTGTCCTGTCAGCTAAATGTAGCCTCATGTCACAAAAAATTATTCAAATGTTCATGCTTTTAATAAATCTTTTTGTCCTTTTAAACTAATGCTTGCATTCAGAGTATAAAGGTTGTGTGTGTGTGTGTGTGTGTGTGTGTGTGTGTGTGTGCGTGCGTTTAGGAGTGCACCTTACCACTTGGTATTAGCACTTAGCACTGTTTTATTAGTCACTGTCAGACAGTGTTTCATAACTAAAATACCCCCCTCTCTCTCTTTGCCAGGATTAGCCAGAGAAGGATGTCAGGAGTTTATTTTATTTAAATATATATATATATATATATATATATATATATATATATATATATATATATATATATACCACACCGTGGTATCGACTCTTGTACCAACTACTAAATTTTTGGTATCGCGACATCCCTATTCCATAGTCACCATATAATGCACTAATCCAGTGTATAACCAATGCTCACTACTTCTGCACTAAGCAGCAAATCAAATTGCATAGCATTCATTTCAGCAGAAGAGACCATTCCTATCAGAGAAGAACTGCTTCATCATAGAATAAAGGTGATCAGTGTGATAGTGTGTTGATTTGCAGTAACCCCTCCCTGTAAGGGAAGACGTGGACCAATCCAGCAAAATGCCCAGTCAACATTTTATCCTTTGTCACCTTTCTTTAGTTTCTGATGGTAATTATAATCAGTGTTTTCTTAGGAGTAGTCTGTCTGTGAGCAGTTGTCTAAGGAGCGCTTAATGTAGAAGCTGAAATAGGTTACTTACTTGATTAACTTCCCATCCTTTTGATTAAATCAGCAGATGTTTCAATAATTAACTTTGCTGAAGATGAAACTTAAATGATATTAATAAAAGGCAGTCAGCCCAGGTTGGGAAATGGCTGAACCAACAGGTGATGGTGATGATGGTGGCACAGACCCACTGAGTTCTTTGCAGCTTTGTCAAACAACCATATAAAAACACATTAAACATATGTACTGTCTTTTGATAGGCAAACCTTTCCAACTTTCACAAACCTATGTTAACCAATTTAAAGAAATTTAAAGTTCCTCTTCCAAAACATTCCTGTTCTTACGATAGTGAAAATATGCAATCATGTTTTTGTAAATTCATGAGTATGTCAATTCAATATTTATTATTCTAATAGTGCTTCTGAAAATGTTTCACAAATCATATAATACAGTTAATGTGCAGTTTCGATCAGATGCTATCAAATTGTAGAGCATTTTGATTACAGTGAGAAAGGTATTCAATGAAAGCGTGCTGCTAAGCTGAGCCGTGAGGCACAAACTAAGCAAAAGGATAGAGCTGCGTAGGCCTGTATGTTATCAACTTATCTTAAGAGATATGGACATGACCTTGATCATTTTTGCTGACCCCCATAATGACCATTGTCTTTACACACGTGTTTGTGTACATAAGAATGAATATCACCATGAGAACCCAGCAAACACAGAATGTTCCCATAACGTTAGCATATGGTTCCCATTTGTTTTGGGGTTTTTTGAGAAACTCTCTGTAGGTTCTTTTTTTTTTTTGCAACCAAAAACTAACATTTCCAGAACGTTGTGGGGAGGTTTTTTTTTTTGTGACAACCTAAAGAGAACCTATGCAGAACTTTCTCTAATGTTTATTTATTTCCTTCAAGCACTGGAATCAGAGCGCTCCATCAGCTAATCTGTTTTTTTGTTTGTTTTTTTTTATTCAACTCGCTTAACCATTTCTTTCTACCACATCTTGTAACGGCAGGTGTATAGACAGTGTGTTTTAATCGTCCTCATCCACTTACGCTTCGATGGTAAGTACCTATTCAACACTTTAACTAACGTCTCAAAGGACTGTGTGTTACTGTCACTTATCATCTCTTTGACCAACATTAGGAAGCTAGTTAGCTACAACACACTAGTTCATTTAATAGCTAGTTACCTAGGCTAAGCACATATTGAATGGTAGCTAGCTAGTTGGCTAATTAGTTAGGTTTCACACATTATTTCACAGTTGCACAGTTTAGGGAAGCAAAATATAGCAGCTTACACGTAAAACCTATAATGTTTGGTCATGGCACACAGCCACAGTCATTAATTGTTGTAAATAAAACTAATGCTACGTGCCGTAGAAGTGGCAGCTGGGAAATGCATAGAGACTTCAACACGGAGCTCTGACTTGAATGGAGTGCAGAAAAGCACTAACGTTAATCAGTGAAGCACATTTTTAAAATGAGCATTTTTGTTTTAACTACAGAGTTTGCCAGAGGTAGTGGTTTCTGACCAAAAAGAAGCCCAGCCTGCCTGTCGCTGACCAGAAGAACAGTTAGTGTGAGAAGAGGGAGAGAACAGGGAGAGAATAGAGAGATCTGCTTTTATTAAATAATCTCAGACTGTTTTGTATAGATTTAATCTAAAATATCAGCACAAGTCAATATTAAAATCACTTCATATTGCAACGCTGCACTTGAGCTATAATCAGTACAAATATATAAACATCTTTAAAAATGAATAAATTCATCTGAGAACCAAACTGCAGAGGATTAAGTGCATTTTATTTTTAATTTTTGTGTCAAAATACACAAGACAAGTCTTAGAATCCAGTGCATGTTTGCTTTTCATGTTAATTTATATTTTTAGGAAGATTTAGATTTTATTTGGTGTTGCGTGTAACATCAGACTGCTAGACACGGCTGTGTGCAAACTTCATGATATTAAAGATGTATATGTAGTAAAGATTTATTTATTTACTTACTTCTTCATCTAATTCTGATTGTTTGATCTAACGCACATGTAACTTAAGCTGCCTTTTTTATTTCTTTGTTAAATTTGCAGATGACGGTGGTGGAAGGAGTGAACCTGTTTGTTCAAGTGGAGAAAAATTAAACATTGATCCGTTCATGGCTTTGTTACTTTACGTAAACAATGGCTCAAGAAAAACATGGATTGTGTGCCGATTTATTTATTTATATAGACTGATTTGTTTTATTTATGATTAATGATGCATGAATATTAAAAATAAATGATGAAAACTGAGGTTGTGAGACCGTTAATAGAACGTTAGGGGAACGTTATGGGAACGTTCTGCAAACCTAAAAACAACATTCAATTTCTGTAAAGAAAACCTTTCCTGGCTAACCAAAAACTGATAGCTGAGAGAGACAGGTGCAAATACAGTTTAAGTGTTTTATTTGAGAGGCAGGCAGACAAATCCAAATTGTGAATAAAAATCAGTAAACAGAACACAGGACAAGCGATCAGTGAACAGCAAAAACAGGGATCATCCAAAATACATAATGAAACTAGATCAGCACATGCTTTGTGCGGAGGTCTTCTGCACGGAGTGCTCGGTGTGAGGCGGAGATTCCTGACACACCAACATTTTAGCCATTCACGCTGCTTCTGTCCTCTCTTCTGTTCTAGAGCGGTCATATTAAAATCTGAACTTTGAATATTCATCAAATTTAAGATGTGTAGCAAGCACTACACAAACACAGTATGTTTTAATTACTGTTTAATTACTAACAGGCTGTTGAAAGCATGACACACAAGATATTAATGATGTACTAACAATATTTTTTGAAGAAGAAAAATCTAGAAAGAATATTTCTAGCGTTTCAAATAATCTAGTAATAGTCAGTAATGTCGCGGATTGAGCCGCTTACGCTGCGCGAGTTGAAACTGAACAATGAATGTATACTGGTGAACTGAACCACTTTACTAGTGGGTTAATTAACTCACCCAAACTCATACGCATATGAGATTAATCAGAAATATACACAACATGAACAAAATGACGTGAATGCACAACTTGAACTTCAGAAAGGCGCTAGGTAGGACGGTAAGTCACGTCGTGAAGACGCTCTTTCTGTAACAACGCTCTAAAACACGGACCATGAATAGTTAAAGTATTCACAATATTTTACTACAGTAGTGTACTCATTGTAATGTTTTTTCAGGAGATCAGGTCTTCACGGCAAGGGCAATCTTCACATTTTTGGTGATATGTGTTTACAACCCCAATTCCAAAAAAGTTGGGACGCTGTGTAAAATGTAAATAAAAACAGAACGCAATGATTTGCAAATCTCATAAACCCATATTTTATTCTCAACAGAACATAGAAAACATATCAAATGTTTAAACTGGGGAAATGTACCATTTTAAGAAAAAAAATAAGGTAATTTTGAATTTGATGGCCGCAACACGTCTCAAAAAAGTTGGGACGGAGGAAACAAAAGGCTGGAAAAGTAGTGTTACTAAAAGAAACAGCTGGAGGGACATTTTTGCAACTAATTAGGTTAATTGGCAACAGGGCAGTAACATGATTGGGTATAAAAAGAGTATCTTAGAGAGGTAGAGTCTCTCAGAAGTAAAGATGGGATGGAATCTGGATGGAAGCATATGTTGCTCTAAAACCTGTATATAACAATATTGAGCAGCTCACACAACCATCTACTGCCGACTGAAGAGCACGACTTAAAAATAGGGCATAGATCGTGTAGTGTGAACTAGGCTTTAGTCAGTGCCATTTAATAAGGTCAGAAACGCTTGCAAAATTGAAGTCAGGACTGTAAATAAACTTAACGAGCTATTAGTTGTACCTTAGCTTATTATAAAATTTTAATTGAATTATATAAAACGTACGCTGCCCTTATGGTCTGCACTTATATAGCGCTTTTTTCCCAAAGCGCTTTACACTGTGTCTCATTCACCCATACACTCTCACACCAATGGTAACAGAGCTGCCATGCAAGGCACTAACTTGCAATCGGGAGCAACTTGGGGTTCAGTGTCTTGCCCAAGGACACTTCGGCATGTGGAGTCACGTGGGCCGGGAATCGAATCGCCAGCCCTACGATTAGTGGACAACCCGCTCTACCACCTGATCCACAGCCACATGCATATGGTAAACAGCAGCAGAGTGACTCTCACAATTCACTAAAACTTTGAACACATAAAATTTGGTACAAAAGACTGACAAATTGGTCATTCAGGGTCAATTCATATAGGGCTGCTGCAGGTCTCTGATTTTATTAATTTTTTTGTTTTATGTCAGAAGCAACAATTTAAAACCTGAAAATTATTTTGGCTGAATTCTAACATCATATTTTTTCACTCCTCTGAAAGAAATGTTTTCTAATTAAAAAATATCTTATCTAGGATGTCATGTTTAAGGTTTAGGATCTCCCGAAATATTATTCCATGCCACATGAAATTTGGCACACATAAATGCTCAGAAGTTACTGCAAAAGGTCAGCATTCAAAATGGAAAAAAGTGCAATACTAGGGGCTTACAGATCTCACTTTAATAGACAGAGATGCTAGAAGTCACAGTTTGTGCTTAAACTGCTACATTTCATTGCTTATGTGTAAAAATCAAGGTCTGAACAACCAACAGAATTCAAGATACTGACTAAATTGCAAGTTAAATTTTCGCTATTTTGAGGTGCCCAGATTTTGATCTTGCCTCGCTAGTAGAATCATGAAAAACTGCAAGGAATATGTTTAGTATGATTATGTTATTGCAAGGTGTGGGAGTTTTAGCCCAAAAGTCACAATATAGTCTGTGCAAATGCAGTCTCTGCTGAGAATGTCGGATATGAACGACAAACTTGGAATTCCCCCAAACACACCCCACAATCCCTCAGCTACTTCCTTAATCACCTGATTTGTCAGAAATAAAAGTCTCTTATATAAATAAAAACATAAAAAATTACAGAAACTAAAATTACTGTCTCGTATTATTCCCATCATAGGAAAATAAACATCCATGTAGCAGAAATTAAAACAAACATTCACGATCACACCAACATACATGAATAAAAATGAATAAACAAAATAACTAATTAACCAATTTCTACTCAGTTACCCAAGAACAAGCAATAAAAAAAACTTTGTCATAATATTGTCTTTCAGATGAGCGGGCCTTTTAAAGAAACAAACAAAGTTCCTCAAAGATCTAGCCTCTTAATTTGCTGTCAGAGTGAACCAACTTTAAAATGGTATTCACGGCACCTGTCAGCGGTTTTAAAGTTCTGGCTGTTTGGCTGGTGTGTGTGTGTGTGTGTGTGTGTGTGTGTGTGTGTGTGTGTGTGCGCACATGCACATATATGTTACGTAGATATATTAGGCAGCAAGTAAACGGTCAGTTCTCAAAGTTGATATGTTGGAAGCAGGAAAAATGGGCAAGAGTAAGGATCTATACAACTTTACAATTGCCAAATTGTGATGGCTAGGCGATTGAGCCAGAACATCTCAAAAACAGCAGCTCTTGTGAGGTGTTCCCAGTACGCAGTGGTTAGTACCAACCAAAGGTGGTCCAAGGAAGGACAACTAGTTGAACCGGCGAGAGGGTCATAGGCACCCAAGGCTCACTGATGCACTTGGGGAGCGAAGACTGGCCGATCTGGTCCGATCACACAGAAGAGCTACTGTAGCAAAAATTGCTGAAATAGTTCATGCTGGCTATGACGGAAAGATGTCAGAACACACAGTGCATCACAGCTTGCCGTGTATGGGGCTGCATAACTGCAGACTGGTCAGAGTGCCCATGTTGACCTCTGTCCAACACCAAAAGGCCTACAATGTTCACATGGGCATCAAAACTGGACCATGGCACAATGGAAGAAGCCTAGTCTGATGAATCACATTTTCTTTTACATCATGTGCTTATCTGGGGAAGAGCTGGCACCAGGACGCACTATGGGAAGAAGGAAAGCTGGTGGAGGTGTGCCATGCTCTGGGCAATGTTCTGCTGGGAAACCTTGGGTCCTGGCATTCATGTGGATGTTACTTTGACACATACCACCTACCTAAAGATTGTTGCAGATCAAGTACACCCCTTCATGGCAGCGGTATTCCCTAATAGCAATGGCCTCTTTCAGCAGGATAATGCACCCAATCACGCTGCAAAAATTGTTCAGGAATGGTTTGAGGAACATGATAGAGTTCAAGGCGTTGACTTGGACTGCAAATTCCTCAGCGCTTGATCCGATCGAGAATCAGGACGTGCCGGAAAAACAAGTCCGATCCATGGAGGCCCCACCTCACAGCTTACAGGACTTAAAGGATCTGCTGTTAACGTCTTTGTGCCAGATACCACAGCACACCTTCAGAGGTCTTGTGGAGTCCATGCCTCAGCAACACAGAGCTGTTTTTAAAGTAGTATACCATGTTACCACTTGACATGTCTAATGTACTAAACAAGGTTGCTCCGGAAAAGGCATACAGACTGTCATCTACAAGTGGCAAAGGGTATGTGGCTTTAATGGTAAAGCCTGTTTCACACCGCAAGCTGCAGCAGAGCAGGGCGTATTTTTTTCCGGCATGCATGTTAATGTAGGAATGCTTTTACATCGGACTGAAGCTCGGCACAGGAGCAGCACGTGAGCAGCAGTGAAGCGGGAGTTTCGGCGTCGAGTCTATTTAAAGCGCCAGTACACGGTTGAAAAACTTAAATTAAGAGGAGTTGACACAAAAAGTATATATTGCACAGAAAATGCATATATTTGTAGAGTAGTATGTTTTACATCTAAAATACACTCTCGTCACATGAATGAGAATAGAGTTATTTTTGGCTTGGAGGTACAGCAATAAAACTGATAGGTTGCTAAAACAGAAATATACACCTGTCAAAACTGTTTTCTACTATAATCACTCAGAGATTCTAGAAGATACGTTGGCAGTCTTGGGAAAAAAATAAAATAAATAAATACAGCGCTGAGTTTTTCCATCACACGTGAATTGTAAACGTGCTCCTCCCCATTATGTAAGTGTTATATTACTTAACAATCAAATTAACAAAACTCTTCAGCAGCCCACTCACAATAACCGTTGTATATTTTTTGGGTTGTTTTGCAAGGAAATTAACTATGGAACCTTTCTGCAAAGCGCGCTGCAGTTTCTGCATGTGAACGCAAAAGCATGTGAAACGCTGCTGGTGTGAAAGCACACGCATCACTCAAGCCTCAAATTGCACACCGCTTCTGCTCTGCTCCTGCGCCGAACTGGGCGTAATGGAATTCCGCTGCGTAATCAACACAGACCCTTTACAAGCCATCTTTCTTACAAACCAATATAAAAGGAGAGGCCTAGGGAGTATGACAAGGCTCAATCATGTCAGCAACTATAAGATTTTGAACATGCCTGTTAATTTCCTCCCTAATTAAAGGGTATGTGCAGGATCAGGGATGCACCGAATGTTCGGCAACCGAAATTATTTGGCCGAAAAGATCAAAAAAAGCCCTTTCGGTGTTCGGCCGAATAAGTGAAAAGGCCAAATAAATTTGACCGAACAATGACGTTTGATGACGCGACCAAATAGCCTAGCAACCAGAGTGAGACACGTGAATGTCACGACCTCCACTTCCGGCAGCGCGCTCCGAGAGATGAGGGGGCGCGCATGCACGAGTGCTCAGTGAGCGCATGCTCTTCGGATGTTGACAACCGTGACATTGTTTACTGTGGACAAGGGCGTTTGTTTTGTTTCTGTTCCGGAGTATTCTGTACGTTGCGAGACGTAAGGGAGTAGAGTACGGAAGCAGGTGTAGGTAAAGACGTATTTATTTAAGGGCAGGCAGACAAATCCAAATCGTAATCCAAAAAACATAGTCAAGACAGGCAAAGGGTCGGGCGACCGGCAAACAGACGTAAACGGGGCAAAGCAGGAATCAGAGTCGCGGTCACAGAAAACAGGGTCACAACACAAAACAAGAAACATGAACTAGTACTATGGACTGGGAGCGGAAAAACCAGCAGGGACTAAATGAACTGATCTATAGCTCAAACTAACTAAATCTATCAAGGAACATAACATTAACAACGTATCTAACTATACTATATCTACTCTAATACTCGGCGAGGTGTACAGGGACGCGAGCGGTATATATCCCCAATATCATCAGCCCTATAGAACCCAATAGAACCATTTTCTGCACTCTTGTCAATGCACTTTTTAGTTGTAGGCTACAGAGTGTTCCATTCTTTCAGCAGTCAGTTATAGGACTAACATCGTCTATTCAAGGGGCTCAAAGATGACCACATCAAAATATTTTTATTTTACTATTTTATTTATTTAATTTATATTGTGCCTTTTTGGTAGCCTATGCCTGTTGGAATTAAATTTTTTTTTTGAAATTGTAGTTTTTGTAATTGATTTTTTTCTTTGAAAAGCAAGACAAAATAGTACAAAGCACATTTTGACTATTTAATTTATGCAATGGTGAAAAAAATGGCAAAATAAATGGAAAAAACGCGAAAAAACGTGTTCGGTATTCAGCCAAGTTTTTTAATTATATTCGGTTTCGGCTTTGGCCAAGAACTTTCATTTCGGTGCATCCCTATGCAGTACACTCTTTGATGTACTGGGGATAGACAGGAAGTATGTATTTGGTGTTTAATGAGATCTGTTCTTCTTAAATCAGTAGGGCTAGTGCTAAACACATTTGTTGCTTTGGAGAAAAGTAACTTGTCCTAGTTTATCAGCAGTGAGTCTGTCTCTGTTACTGTCGACTGGAGGTAAGAATTTCTCCCCTGATACTGTAGCAGTTCCACCATAGCCTGGAAGAGCTTGGCGTACATGGTGGTTCAATTCGGCAGTATATGTCGACAATGGCTCATAGCTGAGACGAGGGCGTGTATTCAGGGATGTTTGAAAAGTTCTCAACCTTGTTTCTGAACAAAGATGCTTACTTTTGGTTACAAGTGATGTAACAATCTGCTTTGTCCGAGAAACTGTCCCAGTCCTTTGCCTATATAACACTTAAGATGTCTATAATCAGCTTTAGCTCGACACTTAATGATAAATGCCTCTACACACTATGTGGTTGGGCAGGAAAAATCTTAATGTACTGACAGACAGGCTTACTCACAGAAACAATTTTAAACCTACACCCAGTTTACAAAATCTGCCACAAGGTGTCGCCAAGAGATGAGAAATGTCTCATATGGCAAAATACAAACACTAATCCTAGCTGTTATATCACTTGTAAATAGCAGAAATACATACAAATGAAATATCAGTGGAAACTGACTGACAGCACTCCTAAAGAAAAACACGCTCATAATCTCACACAAGGGTGAAAAGGAAAAAAGTGCCCAAAAGTCACAGTACAGTCTGTGCAAATGCAGTCCACACAACTTAAAGCCTGCTGAGAATGTCAGGTTAGAACGATAAACTTGGGATTACAAATAACAACGGACTCAGTAGGTAGACAGCTACTCATTTCTTTTATTGGGCAAGCAAAAGAACACCCCGCAATCGTTCTGTCAGAGTGCAGGAAATTCCACAGTGCAATGCTTTCACATGGCACCACCCACAAGCCACTGCGATCTGCAGTGCCCAGCGGCTGCGGAAGACGGGCAATTTTTTTTTTTATCCCAACTATGGACGTCTATTTCTGGGTAAAACGATGCCTCAGATGCTGCTATGAAGCACAATGTTTCAGTCAATCATTTTCTCCTAGGTCAGAAACTTTTTTGGGGACAATTTATACATTTATTCAGGTATTTTTAAGATATAATGAATCGGTAGTACACTTTGCTTACAATATTAAACCTCTGTAGCAATTCATTTCGTTTTATACAGACCAAATGGCAGCAATACAATGCAAAAAGTCATGCAGATACAAGTCAAGAACTTCAGTTAACGTTCACATCAGAGATCAGAATGAAGATAAAGTATGATCTCTGTGACTTTGATCGTGGATGTTGGTACCAGAAAGGCTGATTTGAGTATTTCATAAACTAAATCTCTTGGGAATTTCACACACAACAGTCTCTAGAGTTTACATGCTTCTGTGTACAGCTACTGAGCATACAGTACATGTAATGCTGAACTAGAACTACTTGGGGCTTGCTTTTATTTTCAGTTACATTTGCATTAAATGAAGATAATTCTATAAGGTGTTCTTTTTTCGTATCCGGAAAATCTTCGATTTAAGTAACTGACCTTTGACTATGCAAATCAATCAAAGCCATTGCACAAGCATTTGGCATAGCCAAGACAACAATTTGGAATGTCTTGAAAATGAAAGAAACTACTGGTGTACCAACAACCATACATCCAACAGATCGGCAGTTGAATAAGATCGGCTGGTCAATAAAAAAATATCAATATTTATCGAATATAAATAAATTATATATATCAATCACACATATCAAAATACTCAGCTCAGTGAGGAGAATTACATAATGGGTATTATGCAACAACTAATCGATAAAATCGATAATAATCGATTTTGAAAATCATTGTCATCATTGTCTCATTGTTGATTAATCGGTCTGTCCCAAGGTACATTTACTCAGTGCATTAATCTGTTGTGAAAACACGCATCAGAAATATGGCAGAGATTACAGACCAGAGTGTCCCAAATGACGTACTATACACTATACCATCTAGTTTATGAATTTTAGAAGGGTAGTATCGTCTCAAATGGAACACTAAAGTCGATGGCACATGACATCAAACACACGTAATGTGACACTGCTAGCTTTGGCAGAATACCCAGAGTCAATAAAAATTCATTCCTCCAGTTTACCATCATATAATCATCAACTGACAGCGGAAAAAAGCGTGCAACTCAAGTCCTCTAAAGCATGGGGGCATTTCAAACTTTACAAAGTGAAGCTGGTCTAGCACAGAAGCATGACCGTGATCCACAAGCACAGACTAATGCTCCACTGTGTGTAAGGGGCAGGGGAAACTGGTGTGAGATGCTTAAAGGGTTTTGTTTACTTCAAGTTTATTGTCATTATATGCTGTATTTGCATTCTGCAGAGTAAATTCTGTCATTTATTATAATGGGAGTGATCTGTAAGTGATCTATTTGTAACAAGGCTGCATTGCTCCTCACTCACAATGTCGACGCGGTGATAAACCGTGGGAGTGCAAGTAAGATCTGTAATGGTACAATCAAAGTAAATATAAGTAAACCTATATAACTAAAGGCACTGAGTAACAAACAGTGAAACAGATTTTTTTTTATTAATTGGACTGTAGTGTAATTATAATATATAGTATTATTATGCATCCTCAAAAAATGATGCATAAATACTTTATATATATATATATATATATATATATATATATATATATATGAGGGAGTGTGAGAGCGATGACACCAAATTTAACACACCTGCTCCCCATTCACACCTGAGACCTTGTAACACTAACAAGTCACATGACACCGGGGAGGGAAAATGGCTAATTGGGCCCAATTTGGACATTTTCACTTAGGGGTGTACTCACTTTTGTTGCCATCGGTTTAGACATTAATGGCTGTGTGTTGAGTTATTTTGAGGGGACAGCAAATTTACACTGTTACACAAGCTGTACACTCACTACTTTACACTGTAGCAAAGTGTCATTTCTTCAGTGTTGTCACATGAAAAGATATAATCAAATATTTACAAAAAAAAACTTTTGTGAGATACTGTATATGTGTGTATATATATATTATATATATATATATATATATATATATATATATATATATATATATATATATATATATATATAAAGAACTCGATGATATCATTAAACTTTTTGAGCAATTTACAATATTTTGCGAATGTTCACAATAAATATTACACAATTGCACATACATTTTTCTCATGATCCACAGCATTGTTGTGTCCGCAGTGGACGCGAGTCTTTCGTGGAAGTAATGATGTTATAGCAATTACATCATGTATGGGTTACGTAGCTGAAAGGCATCGTACGTTCCAAAACCAGGAGGAAGAATTTTTGGAACCTTACAAATTAGTGACTGTGAGGAGAGTCAAACGTCCCCTGAAGACAATGAATTTATAATGAACAGGTCACACAAATTCGGTGATAAGGAAGTGGTTTGGATTTAAAAAGCTGGATATCGTGCAGAACGATGTTTATTATAGAATGTGCAGGCGACCTGTGCAAACAAAGATGGGAAACACAGTAAACCTTTTCTACCACTTGAGAAGGCATCATCCTATTGAGTGTACAGAGAGCCAAAGTCTGCAGACCAAGACTGATAGCACTAGCATCCAGACTAATAACCAAGCCTCCTGCAGTCTGACGGTGAAAGCCCAGAAGCAGTCACTCATATCCACCTTTTCAATGATTATTCCATATGAGAGGACTTCAAAAACAAGCAAGGACGTAACAAGCACAATTTCATAGTTTATAGTTAAAGACATGCTTCCAGTTAGAATGGTGGAAAAACCCTGGGTTCAAAAGGCTAATGAAAGTGCTTGATCCCAGGTATGAAGTCCCTGAACGAAAATATTTTTCAAAAAGAGTGATGTCTCAGCTTTATGCAGAGGGAAACTGGAGGAGCAGCTTAAAGATGTTAAACATTTTGCCATGGCCACTGGCATGTGCCTTACACACTTCAGAACCTTGCATGAGCCTTACTATCTACTACATTGATGAGGAATTGAATCTCAATCTAATGCCTGCAAGCACCATATTTTCCAGAGGACCTCAAAGGTGAGACAATAGCACTAGGGCTTGCAGAGCCACTCACATCATGGGGTCTCTGCGTGGTCAGGCTGGTGTGTGCTACCACAGACAACAGGGCTAATGTAGTCAAAACCATCTCCCTCAATAACTGGACCTGCTGCAGTGTTTTAGGCACATGCTCCATCTAGCCATCTGGTAAAATATAAAGTTTTATAGTGAGAAAATTGTTGTAATGTTTGTGGTTTGTTTTTACTTATAAGGTATATATATTATATAACAAAGTATTTACGGGGTTGTTTAACATGATTTTTATTCCAAAATACACTTATTTAACATATATGACATTTATACTGCCTTTTTTATGAGAAGTGGGAGAGACAATAGAATGGAAAGAGCAATTGGGGTGTGCAAAGGAGTGGTTAGTGCTTTCTGTTTCCTGGAAAAAGAAGAGAGAATTGTCAGTGGCATAAGAGAAACATTCTTTACCTCAGTATAAGTTGGTCACAGAATCACCTACCAGGTGGGGTTCATGGTTTAAGATGGCAGAGCGGGTTCTTGAACAGGAGAAGGCCATAACACAGGTCAGCTGACCAAAAAATAAAAAATAAAAAGCACCTGGTTCCTTGATGGCAGGACACTGAAGTTTTGGAATCATTTCACAAGGCACTTAACCCTCTCCTTGAGTTCACTGGCTGTAAGTGTTTCTTACCTAAAGCCAGTTCTACACTTGTTTAATGACCAGATTTTGAAGTGTGATGCTGATGACAGTTTATCAAAACCATCAAGACGACTGTCCTGGAGTACTTGAATGATAAATATGATGACATTCTCCACTGACAATCTCTTCGATATGACATCATTAATAGATCCTCGGTTCAAGACCCAGTACATTAAATCTGAGAAAATTAATTCCATAAAAGCCAGAGCCATTACTGAGATGATCATGGAGGAGGAAAGTGCATCACAAGCTAGGCACAAAGTTAGCACTGCTGAGGAAGGGGCAGCCGCAGGAGGAGATGCTGCAACACTAGGTATCTTTTTCACCATTTTAGCCATATTTGCATGCCTATAGGTCTAAACCAATGGTACGTTCCAAAGGAAACCTGGTGGCGACCTGGTAGTTATATTCCACAAGTAGCATAATACAAGAAATGAATTAAAAGTATGAATAAGAATGAATGTTACTATGACATGTTCGGTGAGTAGAGACAGATGCAAATGCAGTCTTAAAGTTTTATTTGAGACGCAGGAAGACAAATCCAAATTGTAAATCAAAATCAGTGAACAGAACACAGCCACAGGTCAGGCCATCAGCAAACCAGGGATAATCCAAAATACACAAACAAGAAAGCGGAACTAGGTCAATGACTTGGAGAATAACAACATGGGGGAAAAAAGGTTCAAAGTCAGGTGGCAAAACACTGAACTGCATGCAGCTGTCAGCACGAGGGGGAGATTCCTGACACACCAACATTTTAGCCATTCGCACTTCTTCATGTGCTCTCGTCTGTTCTAGGGCTGTCAAATTAGCTTTCGAACTTCAGATATTCGTCGAATTTAAGATAAAATGCACATTCGAATGCAAAAACTGTGCATTTGAATTTAAGATGTGTAGCAAGCACTAGCACCGATTTTAAAACATACTGTTGAAAAAATAACACACGATATTAACAATGCACCAGCAATGTTTTTTTGAAGGAGAAAAATCTAGAAAGAATAGTTCTAGTGTTTGAAATAATCCAGTCATAGTCAGTAATGTCGGGGATTGAGCTGCTTAAGCTGTGCAAGCTGAAACTGAACAGTGAACGAACACCGGCAAACTGAAGCGCTTTACAAGCAGGTTAATTAACTCACCCAAACTCATCTAATACACATATGAGATTAATCAGAAATATACATAACAAATCTAATATTGAAACTTTCTTCTGCACAAAATGACGTGAATGCACAAGTGAACTTGAACTTCAGAAAGACACTGGGTAGAATGCAAAGTCACGTTGTGAATACGCTCTTTCTGTAGCAACGTTCTGAAACGCAGACAGTAAATAATGAAAGCAAAAAGAATTCACAATATTTTATTACAATAGTGCCCTCATTGTAATGTTAATATTTCAGGAGATCAACTGCTTCACTGCAAGGGCAGCTTTCAGGTTTTTGTTGATACGTGTTTAATGTAATTTATAAAGCGTGAATATTTAGTTTAATTTTTGCATTTTCTAATAAACTAAAATGCTGTTGATTAGTATTCACTGCCATTTTAGTCAGAGTAAAATTGACTAAAGTTTATAAATATGACATGGCAAAATATTGACTAAATTTAAAGGACATTTTCATCAGAAGACAAAAACTAGGCTCTTATATTATCAGTATATCACTTGCATAAAATACAACAGTAATACAACACTACAGTCATCGCAATTATCTTGCGGACAATATATTGTCCAATAAAATTAGTTATCATGACAGGCCAAGATACGGGTGGATATTTGTGTGGGAGGGGGAATGGGGGCAGAAGGGGGATGGGGGCAGAGCTCACTGTCTAATGATATATTCAGGGACCCAGATAGCTAGCTGGCTACTTACTGCTAATAAGCATATCACTTTATGAAAGAGCAAGTGGATTACTCAAGCAACAGAAATGAATCAAATAATGATTTTTTTAAGTTATCGTTGAACAATGATATCCAACCATATATGTTCGAGTCCGAATATACAGAAGTATATTGTGCCTTTGAGAAGAGCAAGAGGAGGCAAGCAGAGAGCAAATGTAGGTCTTTCCAAATTACACAGAGCCAAATAACTGAAGTGAGCAACAAAATGAGAAGCTACCACAATGCTAGCTAGCAATATTGCATAGTTATCTACCTTTGTGTTAGTGACCTTATTATCTTACTAGTAGTTACATGGGTGAGGACAAGCATTTGCTAGCAGACATTAACTAGTTGTCCTACCTCACTTTGGCACCTTCTGTCGGGTTGAGCAGGTATGCAACTCTTGCCTGCTCCGTTTTCTACTAAATGCACATGGAAAGCATTTTTGCTAGAAAAAAATAGGAAGACCCAAGAAATTCCACATTCCGATGTCTTTCATAGTCCTCCACACACAAATATCCATAATTTTTCGGTGGTATGTAGACTGCTTTGGTGTTTGTAAACAAAAAGGCCCGTTTAGCCTAGCAACCTGATGCTAACAAGGTTATCCTTCCTTCAACAGTCTTCTGTTGGAAAGGGGTCAGATTCGATAATACACAGGAAATCCAATATATTTATGAACACATTTCTGATTCTGACACCAAACATCACAACGTGACGTTTTAGAAAACAAATTCGTACTCGCTGTCCTTATTTTTGCAAGTGAGGCAGGCAGGCATTTCTTGTTTTAGGAACATCAGAAAGACATGTCTCACTCAGAGGTCCATACAGTGGCCAAAGTGGCCAACTTATTGCAAATGCATACACACATGCAAATACAGAAAACTGATACATCAAACTGGCAACATATGCGCATGGCAGTTCAAAACCAGCTGCAAATTCTTTAATGCCCAGCAAAAACAAACACATTCACCAATTTGAGAACACACAGGATTCATGCAGAAACACATGCAGATCAGAAACACTGCAATAAGCCAAACACACAACGGAAATGGTTTGCAACAAATTGGAAATGTTTTCGAGGGATACGTGATGGAAACACCTGAGCGGACGATTTAAGAAAGCAGTAGCACTCATAAGCAGGATAAGTTTACTTAAGTTTGAATAGTCAAATAAATTAAAAAATGTTCTGCTTTCTATATTTGCATACATTTTCCCTGTATTTGCAGCTTGTTGGCCCTTTTGGCCACCACAAGTCCAGACTGATCACCAATGTATGAATTACATATTAGCACAGTGCATGGTGGACATTGTCGTTTCACTACATAGATGTGTGAAACCAGGAAACTGATACAAAATCATGAATTCTGACAAAATAGCACAACTTTTTTTTTTTTTTTTTTTTTAAACTGAGCTCATCCAATGCATAAAAATAATAATACACTGGGTTATGCACTTAGAAAAGGACCGCAAAAAATATCGATACTGATATTATACTCTGAAAACTATTGGAATGGCAAGGCCAATTCATTTGTTTTTTCTGTAGACTGAAGACATTTGGGTTTGAGAACAAAAGATGAATATGAGAAGAGAGTTTAGAATTTCAGATTTTATTTCTGTTATTTATATGTAGATGTGTTAAATAACATAGAACATAGCACATTTTGTATTAGAATAACTGATTTTTTAAAATATTGGAACATGTGACTGACAGGTGTTTCTTGTTACCCAAGTGTGTCCTGTTAGATTGATTGTTTAAATAGCTCTGAATGTCTACTCCTGGTTTGAGCCAGTGAAAACTGCATTTGTTGTTAAAAAGGATAAGCCAACATGAAGATCAGAGAGCTGTCTATGGGAGAAACTTAAGCCATTTTGAAGCCGAGAAAAGAAGGAAAATCAATCAGAGGCATGGTTAAAAAATAAAAAAAAAAACATTGGGCATAACCAATACAACAATTTGGAATGTCCTGGGGGAAAAAAAGAAACCACTGGTGTACTAAGCAATAGACACTGAATGGGTTGGCCAGGGAAAACAACAGCAGATGACAGAAACATTGTGAGACCTGTGAAGAAAAGCCCAAAAACAACAGTCAGTGACATCAACAACAATGAGCACAGGGCAGAGGTGAACCTTCACCTCTGCCCTGTGCTCATTGTTGTTGATGTCACTGATCACAATCCACCCTTTGAAGAAGACTTTGAGAGCAGAAATATAGAGGCCATACCACAAGATGGAAACAACTCATCTGCAGTGAGAAGCGGAAAGTCAGATTGAAATTCGCAAATAAATACAGAGACAAGAAACAAAAGTTCTGCAACCAAAATTAACATCTACCAAAGTGATGGAAAGGTCAAAGTGTGGAGAAGAGAGGATCTGCTCATGATCCAAAACATACAAGCTCATCTGTGAAACATGGTGGAGGTAGTGTCATGGCTTGATCTTTCATGGCTGCAATATTTATTGATGATGTAACTCATGATGGTCGCAGCAGAATAAATTCAGAAGGTTACAGGAACGTTTTGTCTGCCAATTTACAGAGAAAAGCGTCCAAATTAACAGGAGGAACTTCACCATGCAGCACAACAATGATCCAAAACATACTGCCAACTCAACAAAGGACTTTATCAGGGGGAAAAAGTGGAAGGTTTTAGACTGGCCAAGTCAATCACCAGACCTTAACAATGGAGCAGCATCTCAACTCCTGAAGAGGAGACTGAGAGGAGAAACTGCAACAAACAACAACTGAAAGAGACTGCAGTGAAATCCTGGGAAACAATCCTATACTTTCTGCATGCCTAAAAATTGGGTGGTCTGATACAAAAGGTTCTCTGTTTTATGTTGCTTAACACATCTAGATGTAAATACCAGTGAAATCCTAAACTCTTGTCTCATGACCATCTTTTGATCTCAAACCCAAATGTCTTCAGTCTACAGCAAAAACAAATGAACTGGCCTTGCTGTCCCAAGAATTTCAGAGGGGACTCTACAGTCATGTCACACAGTTCCAATTAACCCTAGGGTCTGCATGATGGATTAACATTATTATCATCATCATCATTATTATTATTATTACAATTGTATCATATTTTTTATAAGCAGTAATGGTTAACCTGGAGGTTCTGTAGCTATAGAAATCAAGAAAAGCATCAAGAATAGATAGTATGCAGGTTATAACTGCTATGAATTGATTCTCGGGTGAGTTATTGATCTGTAATATTAGCCTTTGAAAATTGTCATGAAGGTATATCAGTAATACTGAGGGTGATCTCAAGGGCTTTTTAATAACCACAACTGTCATCTGAAAAAATACTGCTGGAAAAGCACGATTCCTTCTTAATCTTCACAAACCTGTCCAAGAAAATAGTTCCGTAAGCTACAAGTTTTAATTATAACAATATAAAATGATTAACTAAATTATTACTGCTCGAAATCGTACAATTCATTTATTCATAACCTTCACGATCTAAATATGTCATATATTAATATTTTAAGTCCGTACTAATGTTGAAAGGTGGGGGGTGGGGTGAGGTGGGGTGAGTGTACATCACAGACTGGTCAATGAACCTCAATCTGAATCCTTCATTCAGTACAACACGGCATTTCCTCCAGCGTCCCTGGGCATGTTAATGTACACGGACACAGGGTGAGACACAACATGCGCATGAATCAGTCCGGGTGTAGTGGGATACTCACTTCCCGATCACCTCACACAGCTCATACACATCCTCAAACAGCACGTCGTCGTCAGCCATGGTCCTCCGGGAGTCGGGGTTCTAGCTTGCCAACGTTATCTCCGGGTATCTCCTGGGAAATCCGTCAAAACCTGGGAATAAAATCAACGGCTGCAGCTTTCTCTCGTTCCGAGCTGATACACAAACTCAATATGCGCTGAAAATCCCGAGGTTTCTATTCACCGTTTAACTGTAGATATTTCCCGGTCAAGTGATTATTCCCAGCAACGCCAATGACAGAAACCGTTTAACTAGCTGGGCAGCTCGCTCGCTCGCTCGCTTCTCTGCGATGTATGTTACGGGGTTGACACTCCACCGCCCCACCTTCTCCTTCCTCGTCTAGCAGCCCGGCTCTCTAATCCGCTGATCCGTGCTGCCCACTGGGCCGGGACCGCAGATTAAAACGCTGATCCGAAGATGATGTCGGTGAGAAACAAACCAGATTTCCGACGATTTGGCAGCAACATCCGTATCGCGGCTGCACACGCAGCTAGCGAAGGTCCTAGCTTACTGAAAATGGTTGACAATCTAACGCTAGCTAGCAGGATGAATGAGACTATATAGAGTCCGGAGCCTTATGGAGAACGTTTCTTGATTTTATACCGTTAGCTGCACGAATCCCTGTAGCTTACATTACTCCTCCAAGATACGCAGGCTTGCACTCTGAATTTGTACACGCCCTGGATCCAGTGGCTACGGTGTATTCCACACACACAAAATCCCAAAGATATGACTCGGTTTTCTCCTGGCCTTCGATCCCTGAGTGCCACTCTGCTGCTTCGAAGCTGCTGCCCCTGTCCAAAATCCAAAGGCTCCTCCCTCTGAAATGCATGAAACTAGAAAATGAAGAGCCAACATGGCGGCGTTTACGCATTCGAGTTCCCGGATGAACCCAATAAGGGAAGTACAACACTTGAGCCAAGATGTCCAGATAAGGGCGCGACTCTTCGCTAAACGCTCAGCAGTTTCCTAAGCAGCCCTGCTCCCCCAACTGAAAATCCATCATCACAAAGCAGCCAATCCCTAGGAACGTTATCCCGAGCACTCCGTATGCTGGTTGATCATCACTTTACGTCAGTGTCTGGAAGGTTTTGTGCTAGCATTAGTAGTGTGGTCAAATGTGCTAATAATGCTTTATAAAACATGCTTAACATGGCAAAACAAAACTATTTAAAAAAAAAAAAAATCACATTTCTCTTTTCATGAATTGTTCTTTATAAAACCTATTCCTTTAAATACTAAAACAGCAATCTTGGATCAAATGCTCATACATTTATAACATAACATAAACTGTTGTCAAAAGAATTATACCATACATATACAACATAAAATAGTGTTTCCTTTAATACAAACCCATTATGAGGAATCGTTGTGTTGACAGACTGACAGAGTTTAATTTGACAGAAATGTGCTCTTCCTATAGGTCAGTTTTGGTGCAAAAAAGCCAGGTTAAAGTCTCCATGAGTGTTTTGTCCATCTTGCTAACCTACAGAATCCTAAAGACATTGGAAGACTTCAAGACCTTGCACACTTTGCCCATTTACCTATTTACCATTTAGCTATCTCCATACATACAGTCTATCCACTTATCTTATAGCTTGATATATCAGGTCAGAAAACCCTGATACAGAATACATTCACAAATAATAAGAATATACATAAAGAGAATAAAACAAATTTTAAGTATAAGAGAAAGTAAAGGAAAATCAAGCAATTCCACAAAAGCAAGCTATTTTGAATCTGAGTAAAGAGGATGAATTGATCAGAGCCATTGCACAAGCATTGGGCATAGGCAATACAAAAATTTGGAAAGAAAGAAACCTCTGGTGTACTAACAATCAGGCATCAAACAGGTCGGCCAAGGAAAACAACAGCAGTTGATAACAGAAACATTTTGAAAACTGTGAAGAAAAAAACCCAAAACAAGTCAGTGACATCACCAACATTGTCCACAGGGCAGGGGTAAAGAGATCACAAGCCACCTTTCAAAGAAAACTTTGAGAACAGAAATATTGAGGCCATATCACAAGATGCAAACCACTCATCAGCAGTAAGAATCAGAAGGCCAGATTGAAATTCACAAAGAAATACAGGGATGAGCAACAAATGTTCTGAAACCAATAACACCTGCTACCAAAGTGATGGAAAGGCCAAAGTGAGGAGAAAGAAAGGATCTGCTTATGATCCATAACATACAAGCTCATCAGTCAAGTACGGTAGAGGTAGTGTCGTGGCTTGTACTTGGATGGCTGCTTCTGGAACCAGCTCACTAATCTATATTGATGATGTTACTCATGATTATAGCAGCAGAATAAATTCAGTTTACAAAAACATTTTATCTGCGAATTTACAGAGAAATGCATCGAATCTAACTGGAAGGAACTTCATCATGCAGCAAGATAATGACCAAAAACACACTGCCAACACAACAAAGGACTTTGTCAGGGGTAAAAGTGGAAGGTTTTAGACTGGCCAAGTCCTTAACCCAGTTGAGCATGCATTTCACCTGAAGAGGAGACTGAAGAGAGAAACTCCCCAAAACAAACAACAACTGAAAGAAGCTGTAGTACAAGCCTGGAAAAGCATCACAAAAGAAGAATGAAACAGTTTGGTGATGTCAGTGGGTCACTGTTATCGACTTTAAGACTATGTTATTTACTTTAAGACTGTTCTTATCTGTTCCAGTATTTTTGTTTACCTAAAAATTTGGTGCTGTGCCACCAAAAGGTGCCATGTTCTAAGCTGTTTAACACATCTAGATGTAAATATTAGAAAATGAAACCTAAAATTCTATCACCTCATATTCACCTTTCAGTCTTTTCAAGGATCAGTCAGTAGTAGCTATGTGGTGGCCCTTAAAGATCTAGATGCAGTATGTACACAAAACATGTCTGCAATGTATGAGGGAGCAGTCCATTTAGGGATTTAAAAGCAAACACCATAACCTTATACTGTATCCTGAATTTAGCTGGAAGCCACTGAAGGGAAACTAAAACTGGGATAATATGAGCGCTCTTCTTCATACCAGAAAGTAGCCAAGATGCTGCATTTTGAATGAGTTGCAGATGTGTGACAGATGACTGTAGTGATGTTCATTATTAATTTGGTTCATTCAAATGACTGTTAATGCGTTAATTCGAATTATTCTTTCAACACGATAGAAAACATAGAACTTTTTGTCAATAAACACCAGAGGTGGTTTTGCCGCATACATAAAGGTAGCCATATGGAAAAGTACCTCATGCCCACGGTTAAATATGGTGGAGGCTCTTTAATGTTTTGGGGCTGTTTTTTCTGCCGGATGACCTGGACATTTTGTTAGGATACATGGCATCATGGACTAAGTGTGTGTTGTGTTTGCAATTGTTTGATACCCATGAGAGCAGAGTATTTTTGTGAATGTTTTTTAACAAAAGATCAAAAGGTTGACATGAAGACAATTTTTCACACCCTTCTTTGCTCGTATTTATCAAGGGTGCCAATATTAGTGGAGGGTACTGTATCTATCTAAATTTGGTGTCAAATTACTCAGCAGAGTGTGGCACTCAATAATCATCAAAAACATATCAACATTGTAAACAATATGGCCACCACTTGTCAATCAATACTAACAAGGCAGAGCCTTATTTGCTCAAACATCTGAAACTCATGAGTGCTTACATAAATTCACTAGAAATTTGTTGGGCATATACAGGAGTAGTAGTTTTACTTATTCCTACGTTTTGGCTACTCTACCCACCTCTGCTAATTATTTAAAAAAAAAATTTAAAAAACCATTTCCAGCATTGGCCAATCAATATTGGGTTAACATTGAGTTATCATCACAATACGTGAACAGTAGATTTGGGTAGGGATCCACTATTATCTGATGCAATCTCCCTAAATTTGGCCAGTTTTATAAATGAGCATATGTCTTATTGGAAAATAAGAGACAAAACCACTGAAAAGGGGTGGAGTAAAGTTGAAATAGTTGTTTCTCAGTAACCGACAGTCTGGTGGAGCTGAAATTTGGTGAGGTATTGGTATTTGGTATTTGGTATTACAAAACGTAATAAGTATGTTCATATATAGTCTCTATTGTTTTATGTACATTGGCAAAGACTGGCCACTGGGGGGAGATGTTTGCTAAGACTGCTGGTATCCCACACTTATTATTATTAAGGGCCAAGCACTGCATGTGCAAGGCACCTATTTTATCCGTTGGCTTTCTTCTTCTTCTTCTTCTTCTTCCTCCTCTTTTTCGTCTTCTTCTTCTTCTTCTTTCCTCTTCTTCATCATCTTCTTCTTCTTCCTCCTCTTTTTCATCTTCTGTTTCTTCTTCTTCTTCTTCTTCTTTCCTCTTCTTCTTCTTCTTTCCTCTTCTTCTTCTTCTTCTTCTTTCCTCTTCTTCTTCTTCTTCTTTTGCTCTTGAGTCTATGGTAGCCCATAGAACTGCTTGTGGGAATGTTATTAAATTTGAACACAGATAGAGGTCTCAATATTTACCATAGCAAGTCTTTATATCAAACTCTCTAGCGCTACCAACTGCTCAGATTTTGACTTACATTTATGCTAATAACTTTTTAACTGTAAGACCTAGAAACAAAATTCTTTTTGGTTCCTTGGCTCAAGATAATTTGCACCCTATGACATCATTTTCCATCATAAAATATCTCCACCATTTAAAATTTTCTGAAAAATCTACTTTTTTGAACTCATCCTAGATGGTTCATCCGATTTTCACCAAAATCGGGTTAGATCATCTTTTGATCACGCTGGCAAAAATGGGTTTTTTTTATTTCCTTTTTTTTTATTTTTTTTTTTTACAGAAAACATTATCATATCGTTACAAAAGTCTTTATGTGTCTTCAGAACAATGCCTTGAAGGTACGCAAAAGGTTTTGGGACAGTGGCCGAGAAGACTCTCACCGTGTCTTCCTGAATACCATTTGCTCGCATTCTTATGTCTTCCGAATACCAAATATGGAGTTGTTCCTCTCTTACACTGATATAGTCCCAGTTTATGAAAATATGCCCTTCTGCCTAGCCAATCAATAGTTAACCCTTTGTCTCTGTTGTGTGTCAAGCACGATGCCTAAGAGAGATCTTGCCATTTAAATTTTGTGTATCTGTGTGTCATTTGAGTCAGATCATCATCAGATCATGCTGAAAAAAACTTATTGAATTCACCTTGATTCGTCTAACCAAATAACCAAAACAAATATGTTTTCCTATTATCATGACCTGATAATAGGAAAACATATTTGACTATGAGCACGCCGAAGGCTTTAGCATATTCAGACCAAGCTTAGTATATGTCATAGTCACCATGACTTGAAGGTACCTGCACAGTTTCAGAACAGCATCACACAGTGCTCACAAGCTATGACAAAAGCATATTTTTGCTTATAATGTCTGAGCAGTTTGTCATAAAATCATGACCATGCTAAAATCTTGTTTGCTTAGCTACTTATTTCACTGCTGTTGTTCTTGGCCTCATAATTTCTGCCTGTAGCTATATTCATTATTATTATTATTATTATTATTATTATTATTATTATTATTATTAGGGGGCCAAGCATTGGACGTGCATAGCGCCACCACTGAGTCACATTTTGACCTAATTTGGAAGAATGTTTATAATCATAACTTTTGAAACTTGTCCAAAATGTAAAAGCCAGGCATCCCTGGATTCTCTGGGTCGAGACGTGTTGAGGTCAATTTCCACCTAATTCAATTTTGTGCCATCTTGTATTTTGTCAAAAATGTTGTTTTCACTAATCCTCCTACAAATTTTGTCTATTCATCCCCAAATTTGGCAAACATCATCTTCAGCGTAAGCCTCACAAAAGTTATCAAAATATTTTAAAGTCCAAACAGTTTGCTTGTAGTGGGCCAGCGAATCTGACGGCAAAACCGCCAAACAGGACATGAGGCTGTATCTCAGCAATGGCTTTGCACACTGACACAGAACTTGTTTGGCAGCTTCAGGGCCATGACCTGATTTGGCTCACATCATCTTGAGACCTGTCTGAACAAAAGCTATCAGAGGAATTTAGCAAAAAACAAGATATGAGGGTGTATCTCAGCAAAATATCTACGTATCGTCATGAAACTTGATAAGTATCTTTACTACCATGCCATGAATGTACCCAAGAGGTTTTTTGACTGCGCCACCTTGTGGTCAAGAACTGTAAAAACTTATATTTGTTTCCTTATATCATTTGAAGAATTTGTGCTAAACTCACAGTTAATTTTGCTTATAATTCCCCAGAGTATGCTGAGGTGAATGTACACCAACATATGAAATTCAAGTGTACTTCCTGACAACCATATTATATACCGTTTTTTGTTACTCCGCCTACACATTTTGTCCAATCATCGCCAAATTTGGCATAGGTCATCTTCAGATAACAAAAGTTATCAAAAGAATTTTGATCACAAAGACCTGCAGAGAGTGGTGCACCTAGCCGAGCGCATCTCCGGGGTCTGCTCTCCCTTCTCTGCACAACATCTATACCAGGCATCTATACCAACATCTATACCAGTGCAAGAGCTGCTAAAATCATCAGGTACACCCACCCTGGTAACTCTCTGTTCAATGTGCTGCAATCAGGCAAGTGCACCCATAGTCTGATGGATAAAACAGAGAGGCTCAGGAGAAGCTTCTTCCTTCTGGCCATCAGACTCCTCACCACAGACATGTCCACCCCTACAGAACCCTTAGGACTCTACAGTCACTCTGCACTCTTCGAACACTCCGCACACTACACGTAACATATACAACTTTTTCGGTGCGAAACTTGTCCTGCACCGTTTGCATCACTGTCACAAAACATACCTCAAAATGTGCGTCCCCATTGGGAGAGGTGTGCTGTTACTTTTTTTTTGACTGTTAGCCCTTTACACGCACCTGCATTTTCAGCCCATAGACAATGAATGGAGAATAAAACAAAGGAGTCACAACTCGGACATCGTTCGACTGACATGTTCGTATCACATATCCTCTCGTACATCTTAGGGAGTAGACCTGGCATGTACACATCACGTCTCTGAATTTTTTGCAGGAAAAGTCGGGAAAATGGCGTTATTCTGGCCCTATAGAGAATAATGGGAAATATTGGACCCCCCTAACAATCAGTGACACAGACATGAATGACATGTCCAAGTGTTCGGCTATCTGCATTTGGGAATTGATCCCACGTGCATGTCTCGTGGAATTTCCCATCAGAATTCGCAATACACTCTAATGTAAAATGGGTCTAGATGTGCAAACAGGCAAAAATAGATTTAATAAATTCAAAGAAAATATTCAGCACCTAACTAATCCCACACCGTTTGACTCACAGACACGGATCATACCTCAAATCACTCTGAATTTTTTTTGGGGGGGAGATGTGTGCATTTACTTTCCTAGCCATTCCCACATATTTGTCATGAAATTCCTGATGAAATTTCCAGATTAAATATCCCCAATACAAACTCAAACTCAGTAGCAAGACCCAACAGGCCATAAACAAACCAACAAACTACTGCAGCCATGTCATAGATCAAAACGATCGGCTCAGTGAGGAGAATTGCATTATTGGGGATGACAATACTCTTAACTCAGTGTGCAGAACTGCGTTATGGGTACTCCAGTGATGTCACGTGACGTCACGTGCAAGTTAACCCCCAAAATAAGTGTAATTTCAAAATTACCACAACATAGATATGTAACATATCAAAATACTCAGCTCAGTGAGGAGAATTGCATTATAGGTATTATAGCTGCAACAACTAGTCGATAAAATCAATAATAATCGATTTTGAAAATCGTTGTCAACAAATCTCATTATTGATTAGTCGGTCTGTGCACGGCACAAGCCACATTTACTCAGTGCATTAATCTGTTGCGAAAACACGCATCAGAAATATGGCAGAGAGTGCTTGAATTTGCCTTTTTGAAATTTAAGTAGTGGAAAACCTTGAAAATAGCCATTTTTCTAGCGGTGCTTGAATGATAAAAAGTCAATAAATACGAAATTGCTAAATAATTTGAAAGTATTTAATATTTTTGGATAGAACATGAATGCAATCCTTTCACTCTATACGACTCCTCGCTGCAGCCCCTCCCTCTCCTAATCCTCCTCCTCCTCCTCCTGCTCCTCCACCTTTTTTACTTTGATCCAAAGAAACACTTTTTTCAGTGCAAGTTGTTAGGAAGATGGGGTCAGAATGCAGGGTCAGCCATGATACGGTGCCCCAGGAGCAGATGGGGTTAAGGGTCTTGCTCAAGGGCCCAATAGTGGCAGCTTGGCGGTGCAGCAGCTTAACTGTTGAGTCACCACTACCTGTTAATAATAATAATAATTGTTAATATTTATTATTATTGTTGTTATTATTATTATTATTATTATTATTATTATTATTATTATTACTATATTTCCACATGAAATAGAATGCTTCGTATGTCCCAACCTCCAGGGTTGGGGGTTCAATTCCCACTATGGCCCTGTGTGTGGAGCTTTCATGTTCTCTCCATACTGTGGGGGTTTCCTCTGGGTACTCCGGTTTCCTCCCCCAGTCCAAAGACATGCATGGTAGGCTGATTGGCATGTCTAAAGTGTCTGTGGTGTATGAACTGGTGTGTGAATATGTATGTGATTGGCACCCCGTCCAGTGTGTATCCCACCTTGTGCCCGATGCTCCCTGGGATGGGCTCCAGGTTCCCTGTGACCCTGTAGGATAAGTTGTATAGAAAATGGATGGATGAAGAGAGGACAGTCTCAGCTACCTTCACAGCTGTTTTGTTGTACTCCACTTAAGCACCACCAATAGGGCAAATTTGGGCATATGTTTACAACAATAACTGCTTTAATAATAATATAACTCTGTTGTAACTCTGTTTACAATAATAGCTCCATAAGGGTGTGATGATTTTTACTCAAGGCACCGATAACAGTGAGATAACAGTGTGTGAGGTGTCCCCTCCCTCCTTTGACCTCGGGGCACCAGCTAAAGAATTTCACTTTAACAGTATGAGAACAACCCAAAATCAATAAATTAAAATTAATGTGAATTAGAGGGAAGTTGCCAACTAACTTATCTGAAGGATTTGTGAGATTCTGGATAACTAGTAGAGCCTCTGATCAACAACACAAGGAAGACACAGTTGTATTAAAATGAATTTTATTAACACTGGACATGCAAGAGTAATATTAACAACTGATAAAATATACTAATAAATTAATATGCACTGATAATGTATAATAAACTAATGACTAAACAAACATGCCAAATTAACACATGAAAAACAATACATGAAGTGAAAACAGAATGGATAAATGCAACTGAAGGAACCTTGAAGGGAAGGTTTTGCTTGCAGAAGCTTAACCTTAATCGTACTGTTGCCCCTCTCCCAGTCAGAGATTCATTATGGTTGTTTCTGTTAATGTCTTCTACCTCAGAAGCCGAAGAATCAGAATGTGATGTTTCTGTTAATATCTCTTTCTCGTCAGGTTAGAAACTCAGAACAAGGAGGTGCCAATCGGGGAGGTACCTTTATCCCTTTCTGCTAAGGAGGAGATTGTTATCTGGCACCTTTCCACCTTTCTAGCAACCTGATTGGCTATTAATGCCAGAAGTGGCCACAGTGTAGCCCACCCTAGAGTGGAACTCATTTGCATAGTGTAAAGTACACAGTTGGAGAAGTGTCTTTAAAGTTTGCCTATGCATTATTTCTTTTCAAATCTTCTTTCAAAATATTATAGGCATTGTGCTGAACACATAGTGCCCAAACATGATAAGAAATGGTTGAACTATCACCCATGCATTAATTTATGTGATAATAGGTCAGCTCATATAAACTTTTGTTTACAAACAATCATTATCCAGCTTATCTGATGATGCCAGGCATTTTTTTCCAATCACAATGTGGCAAACCTTTCTCCACCCTGGTAGTTAGAAAGATGGCCTGTTATAAACCAGGGCCTGGAATGCCATCTTAACTGCTGTTTACTACATCTCCCCCCTGCTTGGACTGTTTGAGGACCTGAAGTCGTTGATCTGGGTGATGTACTGAAAAATTAATAGCAGGGACAAAACACACACTTCACCTCATCCTTTGACCATTGGCATTTCAGTAAACTATAATTCAATAGCTCTTCTATAGAAGATTCAGTGGATATAAAAGTGATATATCTGTAATACTAAACCGGTTGTGTAGGAACCTACATGTAAAGAGAAAGGAAAATCATGGATAGTCTAAAGGGGGAAACTATGAAGCCTATTCAGTAATGTATATAGAACAAAGCAATGTGTCCTGCTACTTATGTCTAATCAGTGTAATAGTAGGGGAAAGCTCAGGGAGTGATCTGCATGTGGAAGATTTGAGCTCAAGAGCTTCGGTGGGTCTTACCCTTTCCTGCACTGACAGGCTAGCCTGCAGTTTGTGTATTCACTGGTACGGTACCCATCCCAGGGGCCCCATGGTAATCCAACCACTTAGTGTGAGAATAAGCAGTAGGCTGTCACTGATATCCCAGCCCCAGGATAACCTTCTTAACTTTTGGCTAAACAGGTATAACCTGGAGGCTACCTACAGTAACTGGAGGCTGATCTTTGCTAACTCAAAAATAAGTTGATTCAGGAGTGATTTATCCACTTGAAGAGTGTGTTCCTTAAAGGCATCAATCATTTCAATCTCCACATCATGCCTGTCAGTGTCAAAATTGTATAGAGCTAAATGTTCAATGTGAAGAATTGCTCCTATTGAGTATAGTGCTAAATGTCCAATGTGAAGAATTGCTAATCCTACCTGAATTAGCATAGTTTCACTAGGGAGGCATATTGGAATAGCTGTATCGGTCACAAGTGATCATGACTTTGCTTAACCAGCCACTTGTTTCCTACTTTTTCAATTTGGGTGATGGTTACATCCTCCTTGTGTGTCGCAACAGCACTGCATTTGTCACTTGGTTAATTTTCTTATGCCACACAGGCATTCAGTGGGGTCCCTGATAAAAGGTTTACTGGGGCACAGCCAGTTAATGTCTTTGACAGTTGTACACATCTGCAGGTTGGGTGTCAGATACATGTTAAGGTTTTCATCCTGGTAAGCTATTAGCAAGGATGGCTTAATTTTTATGTGTGTATCTTGAGACCAGAATCCAATGTTTAACACTGACTTGTATATGTCCTTAGTATTGATGATCAGAAGATTTAACAGGAAACCAATTTCTTTAGCTTCTGGGTTAACATGGATTGGTATGGCACTTCCCAGGCTGTAAGCTAAGTGTACTTGCAGTGTTTCTGTAGGTACCAAGCACAAAGGGATCCTGTTCACTGCCAAGTTATCAACTGCAGAGCTAATTTCCATCCATCCATTCATCCATCTTCTATACCGCTTTATCCTTTTCAGGGTCACGGGGAACCTGGAGCCTATCCCAGGGAGCATCGGGCACAAGGTGGGGTACACCCTGGACAGGGTAGCAGAGCTAATTTCTCTTAGCAAATCTTGCATCAGCTTTCAGACCATTTGTGCATGGGCATAGTCATATTGCATGACATTCATTATTTTGCCTATACTGTGAATGGTGTACTGTAATTCAAAAGGGCTGCATGTTGATTTACAGTGAGGATTGTGCCCTCAAGTGTTCTGCTCACCGCCGTCTCTCTCTCTATGGGTGAGTTAGGAAGCTCTCCTATGACAGGAATAGTTCATTCAAAATCATGGAAGGAGCTATCAATCAGGTGCAAGTGCAAGTATCAGTTTTGTACAAGTTGAGCGGTTATACAGTTCAAATTGTGTTACCACAGATTGTGAGCCCCAAACTACAAAACTGAGCAGAGGACTGGAAAAATGTTAGTATTCTGGATACCAAAGTATTCTGGATATGTCATGTTAGGTACTACAAGCATCTAGTGTGTGAACTGTTTACGGGCCAAGCCTAAGGGAGAAAGAGCAAACCCCAACACTCTTAACTGTTGTTGGGGTGACTGGCTAGCCACAATCTTTGTTTCTTCTCTATCATAGGTGTCATGCAAGACTTCTCAAGCCACAGTTGATATAGTTCTTGACTGACTGCTGACTTCACTGAGGAGAGTGCAACCATGGCATCCTTGACAGGTAGTTCGTTAGCTTGTTTGCCACCCACCACGTGTGGATAATACACTTTGGTGCTAAGAGGCTCCAGAGCATACAAAAATGCATCTCTCCTCTTTAACAGCTGTATGTTGGGCCTGTTTTCCTGGGATGCATCTGCTAACTGGGGTCTCGAAACTTGCATTTCCATGTGTCAGGGCCATCCTCAGTAAGGTGGGCATCCTTCATTACTGGCTGTCCAGTGTCAGGTGTCCTCTCTACCTTCATTGCCTCACATAGCTTCTGACTAGAGTTAATCTCTTTGATGGGCAGTGGGTTTCTGACCTGTGCCCACAACTGACAGCTGTGATAGTCAACGGTGCATGCCTATTTATCAAATCCTGACCAATGAGGAGCTGTTCTGTCAAACCCAACATAAAGGGGGTGGACTATTTTCATCTCACCAAAGGTTAACTCCACACACACAGAATCAAGCCCCAATTAACCAGCGGCTTGATTCTGTGTGTAGCTGGTTATCTTGATCAGACAACTCTCTATCCTCAGCCATTTCCCAAACAAGTTGGTCATTTAGTTGTGTTCTTTAAGCAGCCAGCTGACACCAAAGAAATGTCTGATCCATTGTCTAGCAGAGCATCACATGTCAATACACCTTCAATTGAGACAGCGATATAAATCCTTCTCGCCCTACCCTTCTGTATTAAGTCACCAAGGAACTGGCAGAAGCTGGGGTTGGGTATGTTGACATCTGATTGGGTGGGCCTTACAATCTGTTGATGGGGTCCCCCCACTTTGGCTTTTCCCCCCACCTTATGAAGTACATGCTAAGTGGGGGAGGAGAGGTGTCCCGGCCTATTCATGCCTTAGAGGATGGGTCCTTATCCTTCTTGGATGTGTGCTCCTCTGTCTTTGAGAGCTCTAGTGAGTATTTGCTGGATTTGTTTTAAGTTCTCATGATCCTTTACTTTACTCCCTTTGGACTCCTTTTTCTTCAGACCACCACATCTATGACTTCCTTAGATCTATCTCTAACCCTCCTATGCCTTTTCTCTCTGTATGGATGCCTGCCAATATTGTATTCTCTATCACCCAAGGGCTTAGCGCCCTAGGAGCTATGTGTGACCTCACCAGGCTTTGGTTGGGAGGAGAGGGTTATATGGGCATGTCTACTTTGGGGAAGCTCTGACCCTTCTAGTTTGAAGGGAGGCTCACTGTCATATCGAAGTTCGAACACATGAGTACCTGGTTCCCTGTCCTTCTCGTCTGTGCTTCCTTTCTCATTCTCTCATGCCCGCATTGCTCATGGGCATCAGTATAAAGCTTTCGTTCCATTTCTAGGTCCATTTTCAGTGTAGAGATTTCAAACAAGGCTGACTTTAACTCAGCCTTGGCCTGTTTCTCACTAGTGCTCACTATCCTTAACTTTTCCATCTGCACTGACAGTTCATTTTGAGCCTGAGCGAGCTCTGTTTCAGGGCGGCTATGTCCAGAATTGCAGGTACCACCGCTAATTGTAAGTGCTAATTCTCAAGCTTTTCAAGCTGTGTTTCTAGGTCTAGAGATTCATCTTTCATCCTTTTAATTTCTGCTACCTGGGTGTCAGTAATACAGTGCAAGTATAGTGCATCCGGAAAGTATTCACAGCGCTTCACTTTTCCCACATTTTGTTATGTTACAGTCTTATTCCAAAAAGGATTAAATTCATTATTTTCCTCAAAATTCTACAAACAATACCCCATAATGACAACATGAAAGAAGTTTGTTTGAAATCTTTGCAAATTTATTAAAAATAAAAACAAAAAAAGCACATGTACATAAGTATTCACAGCCTTTGCTCAATACTTTGTTGAAGCACCTTCGGCACCAATTGCAGCCTCAAGTCTTTTTGAGTATGATGCTACAAGCTTGGCACACCTATTTTTGGGCAGTTTCTCCCATTCTTCTTTGCAGGACCTCTCAAGCTCCATCAGGTTGGATGGGGAGCGTCGGTGCACAGCCATTTTCAGATCTCTCCAGAGATGTTCAATCGGGTTCAAGTCTGGGCTCGGGCTGGGCCACTCATTCAGAGTTGTCCTGTAGACACTCCTTTGTTATCTTGGCTGTGTGCTTAGGGTTGTTGCCCTGTTGGAAGATAAACCTTCACTCCAGTTTGAGGTCCAGAGCACTCTGGAGCAGGTTTTCATCAAGGATGTCTCTGTACATTGCTGCATTCCCTCTTTCCCTCGATCCTGACTAGTCTCCTAGTTCCTGCCGCTGAAAAACATCCCCACAGCATGATGCTGCCACTACCATGCTTCACTGTAGGGATGGTATTGGCCAGGTGATGACTGGTGCCTGGTTTCCTCCAAACATGACGCTTGCCATTCAGGCCAAAGAGTTCAATCTTTGTTTCTTCCTGGCCTGAGAGTCCTTCAGGTGCCTTTTGGCAAACTCCAGGCGGGCCGTCATGTGCCTTTTACTGAGGAGTGGCTTCCGTCTGGCCATTCTACCATACAGGCCTGATTGGTGGAGTGCTGCAGAGATGGTTGTTCTTCTGGAAGGTTCTCCTCTCTCCACAGAGACACGCTGGAGCTCTGTCAGAGTGACCATCTGGTTTTTGGTCACCTCCCCGTCTAAGGCCCTTCTCCCCGATTGCTCAGTTTGGCAGGGTGGCCAACTCTAGGAAGAGTCCTGGTGGTTCCAAATTTCTTCCATTTACGGATGATGGAGGCCACTGTGCTCATTGGGACCTTCAATGCTGCAGAAATATTTCTGTACCCTTCCCCAGATCTGTGCCTCGATACAATCCTGCCTCGGAGGTCTACAGACAGTTCCTTGGACTTCATGGCTTGGTTTGTGCTCTGACATGCATTGTTAACTGTGGGACCTTATATAGACAGGTGTGTGCCTTTCCAAATCATGTCCAATCAACTGAATTTACCACAGGTGGACTCCAATCAAGTTGTAGAAACATCTCAAGGATGATCAGTGGAAACAGGATGCACCTGAGCTCAATTTTGAGTGTCATGGCAAAGGCTGTGAATACTTATGTACATGTGCTTTTTTTGTTTTTTATTTTTAATAAATTTGCAGATGTCAAACACACTTCTTTCACGTTGTCATGATGGGTTATTGTTTGTAGAATTTTGAGGAAAATAATGAATTTAATCCATTTTGGAATAAGGCTGTAACATAACAAAATGTGGGGAAAGTGAAGCGCTGTGAATACTTTCCGGATGCACTGTATTATCTCTCTGTAGACAAACTACCAGCTTCAGCTTTCAAATGGTCATTTTCATACTGCAGATCAGCCAGTTCACTCTTTAGGTCTTGGATCCACATATCGCTATCCCTGATCCGTTCATTGGCCAGGGTTATCCTGTTTATAGCTTGGGTTAACTGAGCAGCCCAATTTAGTGCTAGACTAGAGAGAAGTTTGACTAGCAGGAAACCCTTTAAGGCCTGGCCTGCTGCTTCAGCTGTTAGCTATGCTGTTTTGTGGATGATTTCATCATAGTCTAAGCCCTTGATTGTTTCTATGTAGCCTGCATTAACAGCACTGTTTAGGTTTACAACCAGCTGTTCATGTACGGTTAAATGAGGTATCTTTGACAGATACTTTACTGCAGCTAGCAAGTAATCTGTCTCTTATGTTTAGCTGAAAAGTGTTGATAGTTCGAAGTCACTGGGACAACGGAGGTCACACACAGAGTAGTGGTGATATGTTTCACACAGAAACTCTAAAAACAATTTGATAGACTTACAAGGTATAAAAGCCCTTCACTATACTTTGGTAGCAACTAGTTATAATTAACAATTACAACGTCTGCTAGCACTACAGTTTCCTGAGACAGGAAACTATACCAGATGTATGCCACGGAAAAATGGTCCAAGGCTTTTAAAATAACTATATTTACCACAAACAAATCAAGTGTAATAAATCCTATTTATAAATAGTACCATAGAGCCGAGCAAAGAAACTATGAACCAGGCCTGAAAGAAACCACCTGTTATGCAACTAGTAACTGATGTTGCATGTCTAGTGTAAATAAAATGAATTTTATTACAACTGTGTCTTCCTTATGTTGATGATCAGAGGCTCTACTACAGTTATCCAGAATCTCACAAATCCTTCAGATAGGTTAGTTGGCAACCTACCTCTAATTTACATTAATTCTTATTTATTGAACAGTCCTTTTGGATTGTTCTCATACTGTTAAGGTAAAATTCCTTAGCTGGTGCACCGAGGTAAAAGGAGGGAGGGGTCATCTGACACACTCATACATCCACCTTAAGTGATGTATGTCCGAAACTCACTAAGTCATTGGTGCCTTGAGTAAAAGTCATTACAATAGAATGTCATAGGCGCAATTTCACTCTCCTCTAATTCTGTGGATCAAAACAAGTACAACAGAAATTTTTGATGTATGGGACAGTTCATCCATAACACACAAACAAACTGTATGTTGAAGCCGATAACAGGAAGTGAGGGCATATTTCAGCAAAATGTGACAGATTTTGAACAAACTTTGGAGATCAATAAAAGACTTCATCCTAATGGTCTCCAAGAGTTCTAAATTCACCTGTAGGTGGCCCTTTAAATCACAAATTTGTAAAACTGCTCATAACATTTGAACCACTCACCATCAAATCAAGTGTCTTGTTAGAGGGACAAGTACTGAAGGTGCGTCAGCAGCTCAACACCCTATAGTGATTGTATTAATCACTGTATTGATTCTTATTCACTTTGATACCCTTGAAGATTCTGATATTGTGAATCTAATACATTTTGAAATTTTTCGGTCAGTTTGAATTATTTTCAGAAACATTTTTTCCGTCTTCTCCTACACATTTTGTACAATCATCACCATTTCATTTACCAAGCAGCACTGTGAGACCAATCCAATAAAATGTTGTTTCTGATCTATGGGATGGTTTGTCAATAACACACAAAGCATTTGATGGTGAAGCCAAAAGCAGGAACTGAGGGCAAATCTCAGCAATCATGTGACAGATCACTAAAAGACCTCATCCTAATGGTCTCCAAGAATTTTTGTGCAATTAACCTGTAGGTGGTCCTATAATTCACAAATCTGTAACACCGCTCATAATTTTTGAGCTGCTTAACCTGCAATCATGATTTTTCTTCTCTTGATTCCTTGGAAGGCGCAGAGTGTTCAACATTTGTGTATTTGTGATCTGCCAAACTGGAAGTCGCCTTATTTCTTGAAATTCAAGAAAACCTTTTTTTTTTTTTGCTTCTTTTCTTATAAATTTTGTCCAGTCATGAAATTTGATTGACATCAATGTTGAGATCAGTCTGAAAAAAAGGTTTCTCTGACTTTTGATATCTGTTATGTCTCGTCCATAATCCACAAATGAATTAGATCACTAAGTTGCCAAATAGGAAGTGAGGGCATGTCTCAGCAATGCTTTTATATATTGACATTAAACTTATTACACACTGTATAATTAGCAACATGAGCTGAAGTTAAAAAACAAGATTTAACATGATTTGCAACTTGGATGGGCTGCTGAAAACAGGAAGTAAGGCAGTATCTCAACAATAGCTTGACCTTCAAATTCAGGAACTCTCCTTATGATCCAGCACTGGTGGCCCTAGTAGCTTCTGTTCTTCCAGACAGAAAGTGTTTGAGCCCCTTAATTGCTACATGCAGCTATATTTATTATTAGGTGGCCAAACTCCAAAAGTGCATAGGCACTCTTTAGTGATTGTTTACTTCTTCTTCTTCTTCTTCTTCTTCTTCTTCTTCTTCTTCTTATTATTATTATTATACTTCTATATGGGAGTCTATTGGCAGCCCATACAATGCTTATTATGATTTATATATATATATATATATATATATATATATATATATATATATATATATATATATATATATATATATATATATATATATAAAATTGGGCCCAGTGATAGAGGACAGTCTCACATACCTTCACAGAATTTTTTGTGTACACCACTCAAGCCTTCTAGTGCCACTAATCGGGCAAAATTGGACATACATTTACAACAATAACTCTGCAACGGAATGCCATAGTGTAGCTACTCTATACTCCATAGTGTAGCTAAGTTGGAGAATAAAAGTGCTATTTTAATTTTTAATTAAAGTGGGGAAAGGGATGGTGAGGGAGTATGGAATAAGAGTGAAGAAGGGGGTCATCATGGTCGTCCCGGCATGGGGCACAGTGACCAGACTGGAGCCATGTTGAGGCTGGACACAAGAGAATTGCAACTGAATGTGGGCACAGGCTTGGGGTGTAGTGCTGCCAGGGTACGTCGTCTTCTTGGCTATTGTCTGCTTCTGTAGAAGAGAGGGAGAAACGCATCAGCAGTTTCAGGACAAAAGAACGTGCTCACCTTCCTGTGCTGGCTGCACCTTTTTATATCCTCCTGGCTTCTGCAGGAGACTGGAGAGCTGCTGCTGTATTCATTTGCTACCTGCGGTGTGCGTTTCTGCCACCCTGCCATGCAGCCATGTGCTTCCGTGCTTTCCACAACAGATGGGGTGCTGAAGTGGAGCTGTCCTTTCAGCACCTTTGCGGCAGTTGTGCTTTGGCTTTGGTGCATGCCGGCCATCACACGCAGAAAAAACAATTTTACTTTCCTCAGATTCTTTGGGTCAAGCTGAGTTCAGTGGATACCATGATGTTAATTTCTGCCATATTGAATTTTATACTGAATTTTTTTCAAAAACATGAGACCAGCTAGAAAAAAAAGCTTGTTTCTCTGATTATTTATATACGGGACGATTTGACCCTAATGGGCAAACAAAATTGATGGTGAACCCACCAAACAGGAAGTGAATGCATAAAGACCACTCTGAAAGTATTGCAACAAGAAGGCCAATGCTATTGTTTTCTTTATGCATTGAAGATATTTGGGTTTGAGATCAAAAGATGAATATGAGATGACAGATCAGAATTTCAGCTTTCATTTCCTCATATTTACATCCAAATGTGTTACAGAACTTTGAACATGGCGCCTTTTGTTTGAACCTACGCATTTTTTCAAGTGATCAAAAATATTGGAATATGTGTCTGATAAGTGTTTCTTGCTGCCCAGCTGTGCCCCGTTAAATTGAATGTTTAAAGAATTAATAGCTCAGAATGACTACTCTTGGTTTAAACCTTAGGTTTGACTGTGAAGACTGCATTTTTGTTAAAAAGGATGAACTAAGATGAAGACTAGAGTGCCATTAATGGGAGAAAAACAAGCCTTTTTGAAGCTGAGAGAAGAGCCATTACTCAATCATTGGGTATAGCCAATACAATAATTTGGAATAGTCTTAAAAAGAAAGAACCACACCACTGGTGATTAACAACCAGACATGGAACAGGTCGGCCAAGGAAAACAACAGCAGTTGATGACAGACACATTGTGAGAGTTGTGAAAACAAACTAAAAAAGAACAATTAGTGACATCACCAACAACCTGCACAGGGCAGGGGTGAAGGTATCACAATCCACCATTCCAAGAAGACTTCAAGTGCAGAAATATAGAGGCCATACCACAAGAAGCAAGTTGCTCATGAGCAGTAAGAAGGCCAGATTGGAATTCACAAAGAAATTCAGAGATGAGCCACAAAAGTTCTGGAACCAAGATTAACCTCTACCAAAGTGAGGGAAAGGCCAAATGTGGAGAAAGAAATGATCTGCTCATGATCCACAACACATCAAGCATAAATCAGTCAAGCATAGTGGAGGTAGTGTCATGGTTTGGGCTTGCATGGCTGCTTCTGGAATGGGCTCACTAATCTTTATTGATGATGTAATGATAGCAGCAGAATGATTTCAGAAGTCTACAGAAACAATCTGTCTTCAAATTTACAGAGAAATGTATCCAATCTAATAGGGCAGAACTGCATCATACAGCAAGACAATGACCCAAAAAGAACTGCCAACACAAGAAAGGACTTCATCATGGAAAAAAGTGGAAGGTTTTAGAATGGCCAAGTCAATCACCAAACCTGAATCTAGTTGAGCATGCATTTCACCTCCTGAAGAGGAGACTGAAGGGAGAAATTCCCCAAAACAAGCAACAACTGAAAGAAGCTGCTGTACAAGCCTGGAAAAGCATCACAAAAGAAAATTGCTACAGTTTAGTGATGTCAGTGGGTCACCGGCTTAATGCATTTATTGCAAGCAAAGGATATACAACCAAATATTAAGAGTTATTTACTTAAGATGATCTGTTCCTATTCTTTTGCTCACCTAAAAATTGAGTGGTCTGCAACCAAAGGTGCCATGTTTTACGTTGTATAACACATCTAGATGTAACTATTAGGAAATGAAAGCTGAGATTCTGATCTATAGTCACATATTTTTTTATTTCAAACCCAAATGTCTTCAATTTATTGCAAAACCAAATGAATTGGCCTTGCTATTGCTATACTTTCAGAAGGGACTGTATGTTTCAAACTTCATTGATAACATACACTCACTGGCCAACATTTATTAGGCACCTCCTGGTGACTGTGCATTTCTAAGTACTGTATGATATGTTCCTTAAACCCATACAGAAATAATGTGAAAATATATCTGCAAGCAAGAATTAAGGGGACCAAGCTCTTTCTGTCCCCACCCCGTGATGGAGGAAGACCAGAAACCACTGGATCCACCAGCGCTTGTGCCAAAGGAGATATACTAAATTTGAAATCTTGTTTCTTAACTTCAACTCCTGTTGCTAATACATGTGACGAGCTTAATGTCAACACATAAAAGTGTTGCTGAGATATTCTTTCACTTCCTGTCTGGCAACTTAACCATCAACTACATTTGAGGATTATGCATGGAACATCACACATAAAATAAAAACTTTTTTTGGACTGATCTCACAATGCTGAAATAGAAATTTTGTGATCATTGGACAAAATTAGTAAAAGAAAAAGTAAAAAGCAGATTTTATTGAATTTCAACATGGCTGACTACCTGTTTTGCAAATCAGAAATTCATTCAAACTCTTGGCACCTTCCAAGGACTCAGCAGTAACAAGAAATTTCACTGTGGCTCTTATTTTCCAAGATATATTCTCGATTTTGTATCAAAAACATGAACAGTATCCCCAGTGGACAATCTGAGAGAGACTGCATTAGATAGTAGTGGGTCCATACTCAAACCCACCATCCAAATGTTGTGACAATAGCTCAGTGTTAACCCTATCAAATGACTGCTGAGACCTGACTGGCTGATGGGGGTCATGTTTTTCAAGTAGGCCTAATCAAAGACTAATTATGCTAAACCTATAATTGCGCACAATGCCAGTGTAGAGTCTGGCTATGTACCGTTCTTGAAAGAGTCGATTCTCATAAAAAATTCTTTGAGGTGAATCTGCATGTGCATTTGGAGTCTCAGGCATGTAGATAAAGCCGTTACTCGAGCAGTGGAATGAAGGATTAGGCATTTAGTCTCAGTGACCACTGCGACTTGAAGTGATTTTTGCTGACCGGTTCAATGAGCGCTGTCAGCGCGCCTTTTTAAAGATATCAGACGCATTGTGAGGTGGGCATCTATCACTCCGTCTAGTAAGAAGGAGAACAGCTTTAAATGCTATGTTTCGACTTATATCAACTTTGAGGGTAAGTATTCTCAAGGTTTTTTTTTTATCGGATATGGATTAATTAATACACCATGTTTTTAATCCAATGCCAATTCAGTCGGTTTTGTTGACAGAAGACCCGCCTGATCCGAATGAACATCTCTGTAACGCAGTACAGTGAAGTAATCACATGGTCGCGATGCGGGCGGAAGCAGCTGTCAACAAACTTTTATTCATTTATTTTAATTAATTACCAACATATGCACAGATTTCATACAAACATACATCTCACAACTAATATGAAAGAAAAAAAACCAAAACGTGTGTATATATGTGAGGTATACAATTTAAGTCAGGGGTAAGTTATAACGTTTAAGTGAACAAATTATAGTAACATAATGCCTCATAAGTCTTTTTTTGCTTTTTTGTTTATAATCTTATCTAACGTTTAATTTCTTTTATAAATTGTGCACAAATTGGCTTAGCTTTAGCCCAATTCTTGACATGAATGTGATATTTTCCAAGTAAAATAAAAAGCAAAAAATAATTACTTTTGGAATCAATGATATCTTGTGTGTGGAAAAAAAAATGACATCAAACATTCAGTTTGTTTTAATGTTCCAAACAACCCAGAAATGAAGTTAGATACATCTGTCCAAAATATTCTTGAATATATCACTGAAAGAAAAGATGGGTTACAGATTCTTTAGCAGCACCACAAAATTCACAGGAGTTTTCCATATCCAGGTTAAAATGTTCAATTAACTCCTTGACAGGGTATATTCTGTGTAATATTTTAAATGAAACCTGTCTAATTTTATTATTAATAACATATTTATTTGCTATTGACCATACTTTTTTCCACTTAATGTTTTCAAATTTAAATAACCGAAACATTGTTGAACACAGCAAGTAATTCTTCTTTCATATATTTCTAATACATCTATTGCTGCATTTATCTTTTACACTATTAATATCACCAATAAATATCGTATCACTACAAATGGGAGGTTGTTGGTCTACATTAACAGAAGAATATTCATAATGGATCAGCGGTATGTCTGGAGGAAGAAAAATGAAGAAAGAACACTCTGTCCACAGTCAAGCATGGTGGTGGCTCGGTGATGCTCTGGGGCTGCTTTGCATCCTCTGGCACTGGAAACCTGCAGCGTGTGGAAGGCAAAATGGATTCATTGAAGTATCAGGAAATCCGAGGTGAAAACATCATGTTGTCTGTGAGGAAGCTGAAGCTTGGGCGTCATTGGACCTTCCAACAGGACAATGATCCCAAGCATACCTCAAATTCCACCCAGGCTTGGTTGCAGAAGTCGTCCTGGATGATTCTACAGGGCCATCACAGTCACCTGACTTGAACCCCATAGAAAATCTCGGGTGGAATTTGAAGAAGGCGGTTGCAGCACGCAAACCCAAGAATATTACTGAACTGGAGGCCATTGCTCATGAGGAATGGGCTAAGTTTCCTCAGGAACGCTGCCAGAAGCTGGTGTCTGGCTATGCATCTCGTTTGCAGCAGGTCATAATAGCAAAAGGGTGCTCTACTAAGTACTAAGGATGCTTGCCATGAAGGGATTGAATAATTCTGAGACTGGAGAAGTCATTATAAGATGCATTTTCAGTAGAATTTGGGGAAACCACTTGAAGCATTCGTGGTGTCAAACTATTTCAATTGCTTTTGTTTGATTGGTTCATTGCAAACAGCTGAAAGTCTGTACATTTTTATAATAAACCTGATTTGCAATGGGGGTTGAATAATTTTGATTGCAACTGTAGGCCTAATTTAGTGAATCCTTTATTATTTATTATTAACCTTATTCATTATTAACCTTCATGTAACCATTATTATCAAACTGCATAATACCACACAAAATATGTTAATATGGTAGGCTTATATCTAGCATACTGTATATGGCACTGTACTATTTCAGCATACGAAACATACCATCTATTACAATTATATGTAGTTTGGAGCAGGTTTTTTTCACTTTACATTACGAAAAATGCTATTTTGTTGAATTTAAGTAATAATTAAATGCTTACATTACCTTTAGGGCTGCAACTAACGATTATTTTCATAATCGATTAGTTGGCCGATTAGTTATTTGTTTTATTTTATTTTTCCAATTAATCGGATGGGGCGGGGAAAACTTTCAGTACCATTTTTTGTTTATTTAAAATAAAATCCACAAACTGAGTGTTACAAATATAAACTTCAGACTAAAACTTTACACAACTGTTTGTCAAAAACAGAAAAGAACCCAATACACACACACCAGAATATACATTATTTATGTAGGACTCTAGTTTAATTGGGTGCTTTTTGTGCATCCATAAAAATAATGCATAAATACTATAATATATATATATATATATATATATATATATATATATATATATATATATATATATACATACATATACACACTCACACACACACACACACACACACACACACACAGTGGCAAGAAAAAGTGTGTGAACCTTTTGGAATTTCATGGTTTTCTGCATAAATTTGTCATAAAATGTGATCTGATCTTCATCTAAGTCAAGGGTATTGACAAATATAATGTGCCTAAAATAATAACACGAAATTCTGATCCCTTATGTCTTTATTGAACAACTCATTCAACATTCAAAATGGCAGTGGAAAAAGTAAGTGAACCCTTACAATTAATAACTGGTTGACCCCCCCTTGGCAGCAATAACCTCAACCAGGCGCTTCCTGTAGCTGTGGATCAGACCTACACATCGTTCAGGAGGAATTTTAGCCCATTCTTCCTGGCAGAACTGCTTTAGCTCTGTCATATTCTTTGGACGTCTCATGTGCCTGGCTCTCTTCAAGTCATTCCATAGCATCTCTATTGGGTTGAGGTCTGGGCTCTGACTTGGCCACTCCAAAAGGCGGATTTTGTTTTTCTGAAGCCATTCTGTTGTGGACTTGCTCCGGTGTTTTGGGTCGTTGTTCTGTTGCATCACCCAACTTCTACACAGTTTCAGCTGACGTACAGACATTCTCAGAATATCCTGAAGAATTGTCTGATATACTTGGGAATTCATCTTCCCCTCAATGATTGCAAGCTGGCCAAGCCCTGATGCAGCAAAGCAGGCCCAGATCATGATGTTTCCTCCACCATATTTTATTGTTGGTACTTTATGGATGATAACTTTAAGGTTATCATCGCATGATGATATGCCGTGCCCTTTCTACACCAGATGTAGTGCTGTGTGTCACATCTCGTGACGTAAGGAAGAGAGGACGGATGCAAACGCAGTATGAACAGTTTTATTTAAGAGAGGCACAGGCAGGTAAATCCAAAACGTAATCCACAAACATGCAAGAGGTCAGGCGATTGGTAAACAGGCATACACAGGGCTAGGCAGGAATCAAGGTCATGGTCACAGAAAACAGGGTCGAGAGACAAAATATGAAACATAAGCTATGACTATGAACTGGGAGCGGAGAACCCAGCGTGAACTAAACAGACGTATCTAAACATGGACTGTGACTGTCTATATTTACTCTAATCTTATCTACTCTAATATTCCGCGCCGTGTGCTGGGAGGCGCGCGGTATATATACAAACATAATCAGCCTCGTAATGGCTGACGGCTGAGGGCAATTCAGACACACGTGAAACAACAACCAATGACAGAACGGGGAGGAGACATAACAGAAACATAAACAAATGCACGTGTCGAAATGTCACGATTGTCAACAAGGGAAAAGCAGGTGCTTGCACACCTGCTCGTGCACGCCCGCTCACATGCTCCACAGCGCGCTGCTTAAAGGGGCACTCGTGACACTGTGTGGTTTTTCCAAATAGTTCAATCTTAGTTTCATCAGTCCACAAAACATTTTGCCAATACCGCTGTGGAGTGTCAACGTGCTCTTTTGCAAACTTCAGGCGTGCAGCAATGTTCTTTTTAGTAAGCAGTGGCTTCCTTCGTGGTGTCCTGCCGTAGATACCCTGCTTGTTCAATTTTTTATGTATTGTAGACTCATGAACAGAGATGTTAGCCAGTTCCAATGATGCCATTCAAATCTTTGGCTGTCATTCGGGGTTGTTTCTTTACCTCATTGATGAGTCTTCGTTGTGCTCTTGGTGTCATTTTGACTGGGTGCCCACTTCTTGGTAGAGTAGCAACAGTCCAAAAGTGTCTCCATTTGTAGAATGTTTGCCTAACTGTAGACTGGTGAATTTCTAAAGTCTTTGAAATCACTTTGTGACCCTTGCCAGCTTTATGTAAATCAACAATTCTTGATAGTAGCTCCTCTGAAAGCTCTTTTTGGCGAGGCATGGCTCACATAAGCGTGTGCTTCTTGTGCAGAACAAACTCCAAAAGTTTGAGGGTTTTTTTCAGTCAAAGTAGCTGTAGTCCACACCTCCAAACTCCTTTTCTTAACCAGACTCCAGGTGTGCTAAAACCTGACTCCAATTAGCTTTTTTGAGGTCATTAACTCAAGGGTTCACATACTTTTTCCACAAGTACTATGAGGTTTTTTTGGTTGTTCTCAATAAAGATATGAAAGATCAGAATTTTTTTTGTGTTATTATTTTAGACACATTATATTTGTCAATACCCTTGACTTAGATGAAGATCAGATCACATTTTATGATAAATTTAATTCAGAAAACCATGAAATTCCAAAAGGTTCACGTACTTTTTCCTGCCACTGTAGATAAATTTATTTTATAGTATTTATGCATTATTTTATGGATGCACAAAAAGCACCCAATTAAACTACAGTCCTACATTAATGATAAAAACTCACTTTCACTGCACCTTGTGGTTTCCGTTACTCGCTGCCTTTAGGAATATTATTTTACTTGTGATCATAATGTTTTAATTAGACATTACAAATCTTACTCGTGCTCCCACTCTGTATCAGCACATCTACAATGCGTGTGATCAGCAACGCGGCCTCGTAACTAACACATCACTTCCATTATATTAAACAACAGAAGTTACACTGCAAGCGTGCAAATACAGCATATAATGACAATAAACTTAAATTAAACTAAAGCTTTTAAGTAGCTTGCACCAGTTTCCCCTGCCCCTTACACACAGTGGAGCATTTTGGATATAAACATAACTTTGTGCTTGTGCATCAGTTTGAGTTCCACGGTGTTTAAAATGCACCCCTGACCTAGAGGACTTGGAGGTTACACACTTTCTTCCTTATTCATTTGACGATTTCTCCTCCGTCTGATGGTGACTGAGGTCATGTTGGGAATAAAAGGTATTGCTGACAGAAAGTAAAATGAAGAAAGTCATTATCGGTGACTCTGGGTGTTTGCTAATGCTAGTGTGCGTATGACGTCATGTACTGTCGTGGATTATACTTCCGGTTAGTAAAAAAAAAACACTAGTGTTAGCAAATCGTTGTAACGAATCTCATTATGGATTAGTCAGTCTGCGTGCGGCACGGGGAAGATTTACTCATTACGTTACTTCTGGTCAGAAAACACGCTTCGAGTAAATACTAAAGTTGTGTCCCAAATGAAGTACTGTACACTTACACTATGCACTATATACTCTACCGTCTAGTGTGTGGATTTTAGAAAGGTAATATCATCTCAATTTATTATTATAATTTATATGATATATATATGTTATTCAGAAATCTAATAGCTCATAGATTTCCTAAGGGTAGTATTGTATTAAATCATCTTCAATTTCAATAAATTGTGCCATGCAATGGATTGGCAACCTGTCCAGGGTGTACCCTGCCTTGTGCCCCATGCCTCCTGGAATAGGCTCCAGGTTCCCTGTGACCCTGCAGGATAGAGCAGTATAGATAATGGATGGATAAAAATGGAATAAAAACACACTGCCAATACTGTAAGCATTTTTTTGAGAAGATTTCCATGCAGAACATGTGCACCTTGTAATAGATATTTGGGGACCATAAGGAATATTTTTTGCTTAAATCTAACCGACCAAACATTCCATTGTTTTCAGGCTTGGCAACGTTTAATGTGCTCTGCTGCTTGTTGCAAAACAGTTCTGAGAGAGGTTCACAGAGCCACGGGTCAAGCACAAGCAGATCATGGGTTCAATAAAAGAAACAGCACTGTTTGGTTGGTAAAGAATGTATGTGTACAGTATATGTCCAGGCAGAACTACTGTATCTACTAGCAAGCCATGTTTATTCAAATGAAACATGACTGCCCACTACTTGTTCTGTATTTCCTGTGCCTGCAGCAAGTGTGTGATTCCACGTGATACAGCATGAAATCATAGGATCCCTTTTCTTTCAATGCACATTCATAATGGCCACATCTGTATCTGTGAGAGGCAAAAGTATGTGAACCTCTACGATAGTTAATTTTTGAAGGTGCAAATAGAGTCAGGTGTATTCAACTAATGGGATGACAATCAGGTGAGCACCCTTTTTTTATTTAAAGAACTGGGTCAAAGTCTGATTTTATTTGTAGATGGCATGAACAAAGAAAATTTCTGAGGACCTCAGAAAAAGAGTTGTTGATGCTCATCAGGCAAGAAAATGTCACAAAAACATCTTTAAAGAGTTTTGATTCCACCAATTCACAGTCAAAGAGATTGTGTACAAATTGAGAAAAATATGAGTTGCTTCATTTGGCTGAGTATGGGGTGAGATGTTGGACATCTCATGTCAACGATAACCCTGCTTTATAGCTGTTTAAGTAAATTGTGCTCCACCTCTTTAGAACTGATTAACAGTTGGTGACCATTTTGTTTACAAATGTCAACATGTTTTTGATAATTATTGAGCATCACTCTCTGCTGAGTAGTTTTGAAGATAGGACAAAAATCCCAGGACAATTTCTGAAAAATATTATACAGCCTTTTCCACCCTGATTAGCATCAACAACTGTTTTTCTGAGGTCCTCAGAAATCTCCTTTGTTGGTGCCATGATACACTTTCATAAACATGTGTTGTGAAGATCAGACACTGATAGGTCCCTGTTCTTTAAATAAAACAGGGTTCTCACTCACACGTGATTGTCATCCCATTTCTTGAAAACACCTGACCCTAAATTCACCTTCAAATTAGCTGCTAATCCTAGAGGTTCCACATACCTCAGCAACTCAAAGATATGTAATATTGGATCAGTTTCCTCAATAAATAAATGAACAAGTATCATTTTTTGTCTTATTTGTTTTATGCATTCTCTTTGTTTACTTTTAGGATTTGTGTGAAAAACTGATGTTTTAGGTCATATTTATGCAGATATAGAGAAGCACCACTGTAACTGACAATTGTCTTGGCTGACATCTTATAGCAAATGATCAAAATTAAATCTAATATATTTCTGCAATAAAGGCAAAGTGTAATTGCAGACAGCCTGTGGCACTGTAGAGTGGACATGTACGCTTGAATGCTGTGACGAATTTTGGCATTTATAGCAATTTTCTTTTATCAGTTGAATAAAACCACATCCCACAGACTCTACAACAATGTTTAGGTAGGCGATAAGTGTTAAAGTAACATCCACATGCATGGCAGGACCCAAGGTTTCTCAGCATATATAGAATATATTGATAAAGTACAACCAATAGGCCTATGTATAACTAACATTTAGAATTAAAACTTAGAAGCATAATCTATAACTATAAAATACCTTCTAATCAGACTATAGTCTAAGTGTGTAATGAGTTAGAAGAATCCCATGTTTCACTGCACAGCAGGTGTTTGTATCTGTATTTCCTGTGTACTGAGGGCCGGGAAGGCTGACCCGGGAGGGAAGCTGCACAAGCATGGTCACTCTTTCAATGTAAGCAGCTTTTTGCTTTTAGATAAATACTTGCGTGGTTTTCCTACGAGTCGGCCTGAGACAGTGTTTTCCCCTCATAAGAGCTCCTCCAAATTATGAACTAAATTACGAAAAGAAGGTTTTTAGATCTAAAAAAATTTTAACTGCATGCAGAATATATATGTATAATGTAGTTAAGAAAGAAGTGTTTTTTTCTTTTTGTATGAATGGTGTGTCTGCAAGCCTGCAGTATCCAAGTGGAAAGAGGGAGTCAGATATTGAGGAAATGTGGATTGACACTAAGGCCTAACAGTGAAAAAAAGCACGCAAAATCCTGCTGAGAAGTGTGTTATGAGTTATTTTACAGTGAATTTGCTTAGCTGTTCTACTGAGAGGACGAGATTCTAGGCAGAGCGAAGGCACTGTACCTGGGAGATTTTAAGCAGGTCACATAAGAGACGTGTTCAAGAGTGAAATCATTGGGGGTGTACGTCTTGTGTTGTTAAATGTTATCTGTGCTAAAGTGCTGCTTTACGCATGTTATATGTGCTGGCTGCTGTTTAAAGCATTTTGTGATGTGCTTGTTGCTGGTTTAAGAATTTTACATGTGCTGTTTCTTGTTTTAAGAATTTTTTCTTCTGCATTGTTTATTTATTTATTTATTTATTTATTTATTTTTACATTTTTTTGAGTTAGTCATTGTCTTCTTTTCTTGATTGAGTTTCTGGCAGCCTGCCACCTGGCTCTGGGCCATCCCTGGCTTGCTGGGGGGTGATCTGTATCATTTGTGTTACTCGACCTTAGTGCAGCTTTTGATACTATAGATCACACTATTCTCCTTGATAGATTAGAAAAATGTTGTTGGCATTAAGGGAACAATCCTCTCCTGGCTCAGGTCTTATGTGACCGATCGTTATCAGTTCATAGATGTAAATGGTGAATTCTCCATGCGTACTGAGGTTACTTTTGGAATTCCACAGGGTTCTGTTTTAGGCCCACTGCTCTTTACTTTATATATGCTACCCCTAGGACAAATTATTCGTAAGCATGGAATTAGCTTCCACTGTTATGCTGATGATACACAGTTGTATGTTTCAGCGAAGCCAGAGGACAGATAGAAGCTTAGTAAAGTTGAGGAATGTGTAAAGGACATTAGACGTTGGATGTTAACTAACTTCCTTTTACTTAATTCTGATAAAACAGAAATACTATTATTAGGATCACGTGTAGCTAGAAATAATCTTTCTGATCACATGGTTACTCTGGATGGTCTTTCTGTTTCATCATGTACAGCAGTTAAAGACCTTGGAGTGATTATTGACTCCAGCCTATCATTTGATGCTCATGTAGATAATATTACTAGAATAGCCTTCTTTCATCTCAGAAATATTTCTAAGATAAGAAATATATTGTCACTACATGATGCAGAAATACTAGTTCATGCTTTTGTCACCTCTAGATTAGATTACTGTAATGCCTTACTGTCTGGATGTTCCAGTAGGAATATAAACAAACTCCAGTTAGTCCAAAATGCAGCTGCTAGAGTCTTAACTAGAACCAGAAGATACGACCACATCACCCCGGTCTTATCCACACTGCATTGGCTCCCAGTGGAATCCCGCATTAACTATAAAATACTTTTATTAACCTATAAAGCACTAAACGGTCTTGCGCCACAGTATCTAAGCGACCTTTTGGTTTTCTATGATCCGCCACGCCTACTTAGATCAAAAGATGCAGGCTATTTGACGGTACCTCGAATAGTGAAGGCTACAGCAGGGGGAAGAGCCTTCGCTTATAGAGCCCCACAGTTATGGAACAGTCTTCCTATTAGTGCTCGGGACTCAGACACAGTCTCAGTGTTTAAGTCTAGGCTTAAAACGTATTTGTTTACTCAACCCTACCCTGACTAGTCTCTCTATTATACTAATTCCCAGTCCTAATAATCTTTTTTCTCCCTCTCTCCTTCTGCCGAGCCACACACGATTTTATGGAGATACTAGAGATCCAGATCCTTTCTGCCTCTGGATGGAGCTCAAATCTTCTCTAATTCCAGACTGCTGGGACTACGGCTGCTTCTAAGGCCATACAGAATTCATATAAGTCAATAATGAACTTTTTCACACTATCTGTTGTGACCCAGATGAGGATGGGTTCCCTTCCGAGTCTGGTTCCTCTCAAGGTTTCTTCCTCTTAAAACATCTTAGGGAGTTTTTCCTTGCCACCGTCGCCACTCAGTGGCTTGCTCAGTTGGGATAAATTCGCACCTTTAATATCTGTATACCGTGTTGATATTTCTGTAAAGCTGCTTTGAGACAATGTCTATTGTAAAAAGCTCTATACAAATAAAATTGAATTGAATTTAATTGAATTGAATTTGCCACCGACCAGGGTATCGTAAACTCCACACTGATCTGAGCAGGAGAGCGCTTTAACTTGATGAATCAGCGTGTCTGATTTCTTCATTTTTGAGTGACGTTCTCCTCTGCTAAGGATCGCAGTCTCGTGGGGTTCGATACTATGGCAGTGCACGGTCGTTGGACTCTCCTGGTGAGTGAGTGGTGGAGGGAGTTGAGGGTGTCCATGCCAGACAAGATTCCACTTATGTGAAGGGCATCGCTCCGGGAGCCTTACATTAGGACGATATCACTGTTATTGCATGCGACTGAATGAGAACTGGAGGTGTGTATGTGAATGTGCTCCATGAATAAGGAGACAGGTGTGATTGATGAACTCGATAGCCCCAGTGTGTGCGTGTCCCGTATCTGTGCGTGCGTGTGTAGGAGAGAGAGGTATATAAATTGTAGATAGATATATACAGTTAAATTCTGTATTTTATAATACTGCAGCTGCCTACATGCGCAAGAGGCAAGCTATGATTATAGTAATCAGAAACAAATCTCATTTCAAGCGACGTAAACCCTACATGGATCGCCAATTTGGACTAGCAACCAACTTCCTGTTTACACTTGTATGCGCATGCGCAGTGTGCATGAATGGTCATGTGACATGCGTATTCGGTCGTGTAGTGTGGACGGAGATCCTTTCTGAAACACAGTGGAAACGCCAGTGTGGACAAGGATCGTTTTCATTTTAAAACACGGTTTTAAAATGAAAACCTACTAATGTAAACAGGGCCTAAATAACTCAATTCTGCCATCAGAGTCACTGCTCCCATGTGCAACAGTCCTGTCAGACAGTGCAAACCTTCAGTTTCTTGAGTGTCTTCAGACACTGGTGTGAGCATGTGCGTGTGCTTCTGTGTAAAACTTGAAAGTGTGTGTGTGTGTGTGTCTGTAAAGTAAAAAGTGAAAATTGTTCATGAAGTGTTTTTTTTTCTTGTCAGTAATACTAGAACAAGAAATGTTCCAAGATATTGGTTTTGTAGAATTGTTTGGCAATTCTCCTGGTTGTTGTCGATGTGATCCAGAAAAGGAGATACAGTACATGGCGATTTACTAAGGCAGAAAATTTTCTCCAGTTATTTAGAATCTCGATAGTTAAGACTTGGAAAATGATGCATGGTCATAAGGAATTGTGAAAGATCATGCTTGTTAAGCATAGATTTGACATTTTTCCTGGTTAATAAATACTCAGATGTCCCTAATTTAATGTATGTTGAGTTATTTAATGTACATGAAATGTGTGTAACCGGTGTATCTCAGCGCTAAGTGCACAACTGATGCTTACACACCAATTATAAAACTGGCACTTGTGGAGTTGTGAAGACATGAAGCAGTGTTGGCGGGGAGTCATTCAAACGCGACCCAACAGGCATCGGATCATCACGGTCTTTTATTCGCACCTGATAATACAAATAAGCAGCTTCTTTGAGTGAATCGCCCTTACAACGTGCTCTATAAAATAAACATGATGTACGATGGTCACCATGTGCTCTCATTTCCATTAAAACAAAATACAAAAAGGAGGATAAAACAGCAAAGATAATCACATTTGTAAGTAAAATAAAACTATACACACAAATTAAAAGGAGTATATATGTATATAAATGATGATTTAAATAAAGATGAAATAAGATTTTCAAGAACTCAAAATTAAACCTACCTCTCCCATTCAATTACAACGTGAAAGGGAAGAGGAGGAGCCAATAATAATAACTCTCTCAACATTTATAGAAAATGCCTCTGTATTTGATAGGAAACAACATTCAAACGTGGGGCTTAGTTTTATGAAAATGGAATAGGAATTCCTAGTAGGATAGATATCAACACCATAGTACTGTGTTGTGTATCCAGTAAAGTTGCTATGAAGTCCATTTGTAATTAAAAAAGTTAAAACTTAAACTTGCAACAAATTATGACTACTCAGGTTCCTAGTAGTATATTTGTACATATTTTAATACCAATAAAATGGCAATGATTACATTCACAAAATTTACTCCAAAACAACAAAAAGATTTCATGACATTAAGTGCCTTTTTCTGCTTAAAAATGCTTTAAATACACAATAATATGTGTTGAACTGGCTCAAAAGGAATTAAAGAAACAACGGTTGTGCTTTGGAACAAGTTTACATACTACTTACTACCAAGAAAAATAATCAATAGAAATATTCATATCATTTCATTACCACTGTATTACAGTGCTGTGAAAAGGCATTTCTTCTGTTTTTGTGTATATCTCATACTAAATAGTTTTAGATCTTCAAACAAAATACAACATAAAACAAAGGAAACCTGAATAAACACACAATGCAGTTTTAATTTATTAATTTATTTTTATTAAAGCAAAAAAAAGTTATCCCACACCTATCACCCATGTGAAAAACTAATTGTCCCCTTAAATTTAAAATCTGGTTGTGACACCTTTAGGAGCAATAACTGCAACCAAACACTTATGATAACTGGAGCTCAGTCTTTCACTTACTTCTAGGACTAGGACTTACTCCTATGCTTTGGATTATTGTCTTGTTGCATAATCCAGTTTCGCTTGCGTTTCAATTTACAGACTGGAGACCAGACATTCTCCTTTAGGATTTTCTGGTAGAGAGCAGAATTCATGTTTCCCTCAATTATTGCAAGTTGCCCATGACCTGAAGCAGCAAAGCATCCCCACACCATCACACTTCCTCCACCATGCTTGACCGTAGCTATGATGTTCTTTTTGTGGAATTCTGTGTTTGGTTTACGCCAGATGTAACGGGACCCGTTTTCCAAACAGTTCTACTTTCAAGTCATCAATCCACAGAACATTCCCCCAAAAGGTTTGAGGATCATCAAGGTGTGTTTTGGCAAAGTTCAGGTGAGCCTTAATGTTCTTCTGGGTTAGCAGTGGTTTTCACCTCTCCACTCTTCCATGGTGCCATTGTCCCCAGAGTCTTTCTGATAGTGGAGTCATGAACAGAGACCTTCATAGATGCATGAGAGGCCTGTAGGTCCATTGATGTTGTCATTGGCTCTTTAGTGACTTCCTGGATGAGTAGTTGCTGTGCTCTTGGAGGAATTTTGGAAGGTCGGCCACTTCTGGGAAAGTTCACTACTGTGCAGAGTTTTTCCATTTGGAGATAACGGCTCTCACTGTGTTTCTTTGGAGTCCCAGAGCCTGAAATAACTTTGTAACCAGAGACTGATGTATTTCAGTCACCTTCTTCCTCATAATTTCTGGAATTTCTTTCAACTTTAGTATAGTGTGTTCCTGGGTAAGACCTTTTAATCAACTTCATGCTGTTGAAAAAAGTTCTATTTAAGCATTGATTTGATTGAACAGGGTTTGCAGTAATCAGGCTTAATTGTGTTTAGTCCATCTGAACCCCATTATGAATGCAGTTTCATAGATTTAGGGAATTAGTAATTATGGGGGCAAATACATTTTCACACAGGCCCAGTAGGTATTGGATAACTTTTTTGTTTCCGTAAATAACTATCATTTAAAAACTGTATTTTGTGTTTACTCAGGTTGCCTTTGTTTTATCTTAGATTTTGTTTTAATTTATGAAACAATTTAGTATGAGATATACACAAAAACAGAAGTAATCAGTACTTTTTCACAGCACTGTATGTAAAAAAGAAAAAATGGTAAAAAAAAAAAAAAAAATGGCAATTTTTATCTAAATGTAGTCAGAAAGGAACAACTGTCCTAAAAACAGCAAAATAGTTCTGCATGGTATAAAAATAAGTGTTTGCTTTTTTTTTGTTTAAATACTGGTTTTTACACAGGGCAAACCACATGACCAAGTTTCTATAATATTCAGTAATAAAATACAAAGTCCCTTTCCCAAAGTTGAATGGAAATAAGAAATATAGCAAAACAACATTTGGTATGGGATCTGTTACGTGTTTAATGAACTGTAATGGATGTTCAAGTGTGCATAATCTAGGACTTGAGAATCTAGTAAACCAGTGTAAACACATAAAAGTAACTAATTTCTCATTTAAACACACCAGAACTGAGCATCTTTTCATAAAATTCCAACAACAATTTCACATTTGAAGAGAATTATGAAACATGGGTCATAATTAGTGCTTTTCTTTCCTTTTGGACTAACATGGCTGTTGGCTCTTGTTAACTGGTAGAAGTAGGTTACTGTGATCATGTCCAGTTCTTCCTGCCCCATAACTGCTTAGCCAGACGATCGCATTCCACTTTTATGTATTTCGGTCTTAAATGTGTACAAGAAAAGCTACAACACATTTTGTCATCAGCAACAAAAAATTTTAGACAGTACTTAGACTGCAAGTTTTCTTTTTGACTCTATAATCCTGCACATTGCATGTGAAAGCCCAGAAATATTATCAATTAAAGAGATACTCCGGCCAATATAAAATAAAATAAAAATTAACCATTGATACATCTGTTACATGCATGCCTACTTGTGCCTTACAGCGATGAAGCAGTTAGATTTGCAGTTAGATTTGCCAGTTTAAATACAGGGTAAACCCCCTTCGGTTTACATATCTCAGACGCAGATGAAAAATTGAAAAACTACAACAGTTGTGTGGTGAATGTGGGGAGAAAGGGGGGGGGGGGTGCGCCCACTAGCTAATGGTATATTGAGGAAATATTTTTTTTTGTTGTTGTACAGTGATATCCAACAATACCTATAGCTGCCATAATGTTAGCTAGCAATGTTACATGATTATTTGCCTTTGTGTTATCTTACTAGCCATCTTATTTGTAGAACCCTTGTCTGCTTTCCATTTTGTACTAAATACAGATGCAATCGCCATCCTCTTTCAAATATCTTTCATAGTCCTCCACTTTGAAGTGTTGGCTGCAAACTTTTAAATATTCATAATTTTTTGGTGGTGTATAGACTATTTTGGTGTTTGTTAACAAAACGATCCAATTAGCCTAGAAACCTTAGGTTAACCGTGCTATCCTTCCTTCTTTCGTCTTCTGTTGGAAAGGTGTCCAATTCAATAGTATGCAGGACAAATATATTTATGAACACTCAACAGCACTACATGACATTTTAGAAAACAAATTCTGGCTTGCTGTTTCAGCAAGTGAGGCAGGCAATTCCTGTTTTCCACACAAACGTCAGTGTGATGTGCCTCAATGAAAGTACCAGACTGGTTGATCACAGGATTACAGATGGATGAAGTACATATTTGTGCAGTGCATGCTGGGTATTGTAGTTTCAATACATCGATATTTGAGACCAGGAAACCGATAGAAAAATCATGAATTCTTACACCAAGCGATATAATACCAGGCAACAGAATAATACATCCAGTACCATGACAAACATATATAAAATTCTAGTTTTATGCTAGAATGCTCCTTTAAAGTGCAGAATGATTTATGAATGTTAATTAGATAGCATTATCATATATGCTATTAAAAGCTGTATTGAGTGGACCATACTGGACATACAATCTATTTTACATACAGCCTCACAACTGATCTTAAATTAATTAGAAATTGTCATTTTCAGTACTTTCCTTTTACAAAATCCTTTCAGTTGTGAATGACCCACAGACACCCAGAAGTTGCATATAATCACTGGTGATGCTATGCCGAGTAATGAAGGCATTTTATGTTCCTGCTTGTGTCAAAAGCTCTCTCCCTTCAGTTATTCAGAAATGAAATATATCAGCAAGTTGTGTGTTGGAGAAATTTCATAGCTATTAGCGAGTAGTACGTTTTATTTTGTCCTGCTGCAAGGTGAAAAGTCATCCACTCTGAGCTATTTAACTGAATCAGTGCAGTTACTTCTGTACGCCTTTCTAGTCATGCTGCAGTCACACCTTCAATAAGGACAAGTTCCATTACAGTCATACAGTACATGCACACGCAACCACTTTTCATAGATGAGGTGGTTATGCTTTTGATTATGCAGATCAGAAGACATAATCTTCATCTCATTTATACATCATTCATTCATCTTCAGTAACTGCTTGATTAAGGTTGGTCGAGGTTGCAGTGGATCCACAGTGTTTAGTCTTTTTAATTTTTTTAATTAATTGTTAAGAAGGTCAAACAATGCTTGCAAAATTGAAGTCAGGACAGTAAATAAACCCAACCAGTTATAAGCTGTAACTAAGCTCATTATGAAATTTAAATAAAGCTACATGTGAATGTGCTTGCTTTCTTGTATAGTGAAATAGCCCTGATAAAGTGTGTGTTTAATTTTCTTAATTTAAATCTCTGTTAATGTTTTGTGAGCGAAGACATTAACAGCTTTATCTGTTTGGCAGAACGATCAAGGAAAGCTAAGATGCAACAGAGAAAAATGTTTTGTTGCTCTGCCCCAAAGACAGCAGGCTATTAAGATTGGTAGACGACTATAAAATAGACTAAAAGGAAACACTTAAGAGATACAACTATTAAGAGATAAAACTACTTGTTTATTTTACTATTTACTACCTTAAATCTGCAGAAAGTACATTTTACAACAGTCATTTAAATTGTCCAACTGGATAGCCAGCATGATAGTTGGAATGTATTGGTTTACATGCACAGGCAACCACTTTTCATAGCTGAGATGGTTATGCTTTTGATTATGAACATAGTCCTCATCTCATTTATAAATCATAATTTATTCATCTTCAGTAACTGCTTGAACCTGGTCAGGGTTGCAGTGGATCTGGAGCCTATCCCAGGAACACTGGGCATGAGGCAGGAATTTACCATGGATGGGACTCCAATGCATCGCAGGATACCTTCACCCACATTCACATACTCATTTATACCTATGGGAAATTTAGTTGCCAATCTACATGCTATTGAGAAGTCTGAGGTAACCAGAGAATCCAGAAGAAACTGACACAGACTCATCTCATCTGTACATAAGAATTTCTCACAGAACTATACAGGCTTTTGATCCAAGTACAGTCTAGCCTTTCTGTTCTTCAGATGATCCAACTGTTTGCATTTGGTCATGAACCACATTTGAGCTCATATTGGTGTATTCCTACCATATTCTCTATGGTAGTCTTTGAGACATCTAAACCTACACCCTGTATACTGCTTTTAATTTGTTTACCAATTTTTCTTCATGAAAATATTCTTAAGTCATCCCTGACTGCGGTCTGGCAGGTTGTTCGCTATTATTAAGCAACTACTGAGTTCTGTAATGTTTAAAACAAATGATGTCTAATATTTTGATTAAGCCTGTGGTTGATTTATTTTGGGAGCCTCACATTTGGTCCTTGTGTTGACAAACAGCAGAAACAGATGCAAATACCATAAATTAGGATTGAATAAATATTTCGTTTACTCGTACACAAACTAATGGAACAACAAAACACCTTGTCAAGATATAATAACTAAGCATCCAATTGTCCAATAATGTACAACGTATGTTCTCATGAACATGTTATGTTGCTTATAAACAGAACTCAAGCTGTCATTTTACCTTTTGTCAAAAAGAAATAACATTACAAGTTTTAATAATGCCACAAAACTATTTTGTGTGTGTGTAACAGATACATTTGATGGCATACGTTTGCTTCTCATTAGGAATGTTTAGTTGCCCAGTGTATTATAATAAGTAAACAGAATTAGAAGTCTCTGATTCAGGGGGAAAATTAGACCGACTAACTGCTGTTACTAAAGTGGCAGACCTTTACATGATCCTTACAAAATTGTACCAATTGAAAGCTTGCCGTCCTCTCAAGACAGTATTTTGGCTTAAACAGCAGTGTCTTAAATTAATGAAAGATTTGTTTATCAAAAATCTCACTGACACTGAGAATGATTGCATTGCTCATTTTGATTTAGTGACATTCGTTTTCATCTCAAATATGCCTACACTATCAAAGCAAAATATACTCTATAATTCAATTATTCATTCCTACTCTTCAATACCTTACCTTGAATTTCTGTGCTACACTCTGCCACCTTGCAAATGTACTCTTTTTACAGACATTTATCAAATCAAAAGCCACAGAAAGTAATACTGAATCGCCAATGGATAAGGTTCAGTAGAAAGCAGTTTGGCACATTTACTTGCTGAAAAAGTCCTCTTCTTCTGGAGCATAATTTCTATTTAGCATTTCCATCACTTACAGTTCCAGCTAAAAAAACTAAATGGCAAAAAACCCCAAACAAAACAACAAAAACAGACACACAAAGTGAGAAGAATAACATTTACATGTATACATAAATAAAATATTATTCAGAAGGACTGTGAAGGTTTTCAGTCATACAGTTTATGTTGAATGTCTCACGATAGTAAGTCTTTATGACTGGAAAAATCCCCACTATTTAATCACTGCAATTTATGCCTCTGACAAAAATATTGACATGGCATGAATAGTGCAAACCTATGAGGGAAACCCCTTAAAAGCATATGCAAATTGGACTTTTATCAAAATAGCTATAAGAAGATTAATCCGTGTATTTCAAACTGAGAAACACACGTAAAAAATGATTTCATAAGCACATGTACATGTCTCACTCACTCACTTTCAGTAAACCCTTTGTGCTGATCAGGGTCATGGAGCCTATACTGGGAACACTGGGTGCAATGTAAGCTTGTGAGACTGTGTGCAACATGCCATACTCCTATGATGCCCACTAATTATAACCTGTGGCTTTGGAGGTGTCTAGGCTGCAGCCAGTGTGTGTGAGCATGGTATTGGTCAGACATACATAACATGTGTCATGTACATGTTACATCATTATAGCAGAAAAAAAATCCCAGAAGCTGCTTACTACTTGCTGTATCTGAAATCGCTAGCATTAGTGTTTAGTCTTTTATTTTTTTAAATTAATTGTTAAGAAGGACAATTAATGCTTGCAAAATTGATTTCAGGAAAGTAAATAAACCTAACCAGTTATGAGCTGTAACTAAGCTTATTAGCTTACCTTATTAAAGCTACTTGTGCATGTGCTTGCCTTCTTGTATAGTGAAAAAGCTCTGATAAACTGTGTTTCATTTTCTTAATTTACATCTCCGTTAATGCGTTGCGAGTGGAGACATTAACAACAAGGGAAGCTAAGATGCATCAGAGAAAAATGTTTTGTTGCTCCGCCCAAAAATCAGACAGAAGGATATTAAGGTTTTTCAACTAAACACCTCCCATTAACACTGCAAATTCAGTGAAATGTGTGTAATTTCTCAAGGAATAGGGCAAGGCTTGGTTTGCAGAAGAAGGTAAACCCTGTGCAAAATGGTGTGGCCGTACCCTACCAGGTGGGCATCATATCAGGGAACCAGACACGGCCCAGGTGTTTTGACACCTCCCAGTGTATGTCGTCAAGGCCATATTTGTGGTCGGGCACTAGCACCTCCTCCATGATGGAGAGCTGAGAGAGGCGGCAGCCACACATCTTCACAAACTCCACAAATGCGCTGCAGGAGACCTCACACTCTCCAAGGCCGATGGCTGACAGATGCTGACAGCGCTCAGCAATGCGAATCAGCTCCTCGTCGAGAGGACGCAGGCCGTTGGCACACACCACTAGCTCAATCAAGCGAGGGCACGTCATCCCCACACGGCCCAGCACCTCCTTGCTCACAGAGCGGCCGAAGTAGAGGTGAGTTACAGGCACTTCATCACGGAAGAATGGCCCAAACTCATCCTCGTACAGGAAGAAGTACATGACAAGGCTGAACTTGGGCGAGTGGCGAACCATGGCCTCCCAGCTGCTCCGCTTGATGGTATGGAACTGCATCTGCCCTGGGTTCTCACTCACCACATCAATCCGTAGATGCTCCAGGTGCACGTGGCGCTCAGATGACAATGCCAGCAGCAGCTCGTCACTTAGCAGGTGATAGTTAAGTGCTAGCTCACGTAGGCCATGGCACTGGTCAGCCACACACAGAATGCCTGAAGAAGGTCAGGAAATTAAAACAGCAAGAAAAAGCAATTTAGAGATATCCAAACAAATGTTATGAAATCAATGGTCACACACACACATACACACACAGTTTTTAATGTACATTTATTCTCCACACAGTTCTTAATGTAGATTTCATAAGTCCAAATTTTCCCCCAAATTCAGAACCTGGGCACAGAACACATTCATTTAAAGACATCAAAAGACCCAAAAGTTGTGGATTTGAAAACACAATCCTCTGGTCACCTACTACTGCCCCCTAGAATGTTATTCACCACTCCATCTCAAAGATGGAAGCCTAAACCACTCTGCTGATATAGAGATGGCATGATGAGGTGCACTGACCTAAATCTGTATGTAGTTTAATTGGGCCTAGTACAATTTTCAACTGTAAGCAACCTTTGAGAAAGTCATTTCTTTTTTTAAAATATGTTTTTATGTGTTTTATATGTTAACGTATTATGTAAGTCTTCTGTATGCGATTAAAGCAGAATTTGCATGGACCCGTCTCAGAATTTTAGAAAAGCATTCGGCCTGCATGCTGGAGATCACAAGTTCAAATCCCAACAATGCCACAGCCATCTGTTGCCAGGAGCACAGGAGTGCAAAATTGGCTGTGATCTCTGGGCGAGAGGGATTGCATTACTCTCTCCCATGCTGTATACTGTGAGAGTACTGTAAAATTATTCAGTACAAACTGTGTTAATTTCGTTAACCAAAACTATGACAGAAAATGTTCGTCTGCAACCCCCCCCCGCCCCCCCACATCTTAAAATGAGACGATGACAAGAGACAACACCAACCTCATTAAACACTAACTGTGACTTTATCAACATGCAATACAGCTGACAAAAAAAGAGGAGATTAAAATGTAGATTAAAATATAATTACTTTACCAAAATCTCTCTTATTTTTCGTCAACAAAAAAAGAGGAAACAAAATATAGAATATTTTTTTTCCCGAAAGCGAGTTCCACACATAAGCCTAGCAGGGATATTATGCGTGTGGTTGCATAATGTGGACTATTCCTGATTGGCCATAATTCCTTCAGGCTGCAGCCAATCGGAACACTTTTCTATCAGCGCATGTCCTCACAGAACTGATTAGACCACCTCCGGGAAATTAATGGAGTCTTAACGGAGCCAAAAAACACTTTAACAGATGCAATAGTAGAAAATTTGATATGGATAAAGCTGCACCTGAAATGATCCAGGTTTAATCTATTTTAAATGCCCTTATTCATCTTCATTTATTTTCACCATCATAGGTCGCTAAGTATTACATCCACAGTTATGTTAGCCTGCATGGTTATTACAAATAGAAACTTGGTCAATAGTTACATAGAGAGATATGTAATGCTTGTAAAGTGTTTTAGCTGTCATTTATGCAGATTCTCAAGCCACTAGTGGCTTTTACTGAACCACTTTAATTTTTTTTACTGCACTGACAGGTTGTGACTTATTTTTGTTGATAGTCAAAAAAAAGGCAAGAAACAGAGAGAAGAGTTTTTCCCACCTGAGGAAAAAAATATCTACGAGTGAGAGGGAAGAGGGTCATGACATGGAAAATAAGGGGAAGATAAGGATGAATAATATATTTACACATATTTAATCCCCTTTTGAACAGTTTTTTTTTTTTTTAATAATAAAACATGCTTTCATATCAAAGAAAAGTATACACACAGCCCTCTCTCCCCAGTCAAACAATAAGACAATAACCAATCATGGGTATCTGGGCTGTGAGCTCATGTATACAGAAGAGGGCCATATTTCCCATCATTAACATCATGATTTCCCACCACCGTAATGTTAACCATTCCAGTCTACATAAAACAGATATGATAACTTATCAATATCAACCTATATTTGAATCATGATAAATAAACTGACGGTGTAATTTCTAAACATAAAGGAAAGTTTAATGAATACACTCATGCTTTGTGTCTATCTTCCTCTTACCTGCAGGTGAGACATGAGGGCAGCTGCTCATCTTCAGCAGTTTGAGTGTGTCGCTGTTATTGGCTACAAGAACTTTCAGTGACGGGTCATCTACTGGCGTGTCATCAATCTTCAGCGAGGACAGGGACTTGGAGTTTACGAAAACCACAGTCAGAGCTGAGATGAAATGAGACTAACACAAAGAGAGACAGAGTACATGTCTAAAATTAATTGGGTCATTTCATGATTTTAAGGTTTTCCTTTTGTTTGAGTGTGTAATGTATCCGTTTGTGCATGTATAAACTCTACAAAGTCCCAAAACTCATAGTCTCCCCCAAAAGGATTTATTTCACTGCCACAGACCTGCCCTAAACACGTCGCTCGAAGTCCAGATTTATTTCCGCAATTTCTCTGAGTTCAGGGAATGCATTGTCAGAATAATCCCGCCCAAAAGCAGCCACGAAGAAAGAAAGTGAGGCTTCAGTGAATTCATGCGCCATGTCACGGAAATGCTGTGTGTTTTGGTGCGAAAGCAAAACCTCTTTGTTTAGGAAAATGGACAAAATTAGGTATCAGTGGTCACTGGTTATTTATAACGCTGTTCCTGAGCAGTACAACCCAAACATTTGCTTGTGCACAGTGTATTTTATGGAGGACAGCTTCCTGAACCTTGGAGAGTTCAATTCAGACTATACACAAAAGCTACTCCTGAAAAGTGGGGCGATTCCCATTTCGCTCTGACAATCTTGCGCTTCTGAATCAGAACCTGTAAGTGTGTTGGATTATTTTATGAAGTATCTGCTATTGACTGTTCAAATGCGGAGTTTTGTGCTGTGGATCAGTTGCAGACCTCTGCTAATGTGCTAGCTAAAGTTTGCTAAGTTGCCTCAATTTTTAAGCGTTTGTTTGTATGTTGGTGGTCTGACAGAGCTGTTGATTCATATCAATCGAATCACAAGAATCTTAGCTTTCCAAAGGTATATCGCATGAATACCTATGTACAATGCAGAAGCTGTGTACAGCATAGATAATCCCACCGGCGGGGTCAGAATTTACATCGTATCTGAAAGGTAAGAGAGTTACAAAATAAAACTTACCACTGTGAATGGTTCTGTTCAAATCATGTTTGCAAAGATGGTTCTGCTTGATCGTCCGCATTTTCTGAATCTGACTCGGGCTCAAACTGATACAGTAAAACTGACTACATGTTGCTTAGGAGCTTAGAATTGCTTTAGAAGCTTTTGAGGTTAAAGCTAAGTCAAGGGGCGCTACATTTCCAAAACACACAAGGCTTTTGGCCAATCACAATGCAACTTGTCAGCTGGCCAATCAGAGCACTCTGGGCTTTTCGGGAGGAGGGGCTTTGGAGAAATTGGAGTGTTTCAGGCAGCCAAGGAATAGAGGTACTGCAAAAATGTACATTATTTGACAAATAATGGGTTTTTTGAACATTAAAGCATGGTAACCTATTTTATTATAACCAATAAACAAAATAATAATAATTATAATAATTAAAATTATGCTTATTTATTTTATTTAAAAGGTTAATTTCACTTATTAGTTTTTATTTTTCCCTCATGTCAAGTTCAAGCCAAAGAACACAAAACATGTGAATCAAACTGTTCCGGGGAGGGCTCGGTAGAAAGGTGGAAACGGTAACGAGCTGGGCCTGCTATCCAAATGGATAATAGATGGAAAATAAAAGAACCAAAATGTGAGTCTGGAGAGAAAAGAGGAGCCAATACTGTAACGTGAGCTCAGTTATTGTCACCAGCATCGGGGTGCTAACCGAGGAGCTTGTGTGCCCCGCTCCGACATGCTAACCACTAGGCTATCCACACTGATAGTGAGTTGTGAGCAGATGTTTTCATAGTGTAGCTATAAATGAATAAATATGAAATGAACATAATTAAAGGGTGCATTTTGAATTGTGTTTAATTTTAAAACTATGTAATTCTTTTGTACATTGTGTTAAAGATCCATTCAGTAATCAAATGAGGGTATGTGCAGCATGTTTGTGTTGTTTGAACACATTGTTTACAACGAGATTTGGATTTGAGATAATTGTTATACTGAAGGTAACAATTTGGGAAAGCATCGACAAGTGAAGTTTTATTTAGCAGATGCTATTAAATTGGATTACAAAAATTTCTTTCAGTTCACACGCGAGGCTGCAGTGGACAGTTTTTTGTGTTTCCCAGCCGCTGGGTTAGTGGCTTTGTGACAAACATTAGAAACAATGCGCCTCTGCATTGAAGAGTTTATGCAACAGTGTTATATCATAATTTGAAATACATACATTTGATGTGTATTCTTAGTCTACAACGATGTGTCAATATATGATGAAATAAGGAATGTTAGGTCTTGTAGACCATGCAAAAAGTTAAAATATTTATATATAATAAAGAAACACTGTTAACTTGAGGTGTAAAATACTGTAAAGACAAAATAAAGACGTGTGCATGCATGTACGTGTTTGCAAGTACATCACATTCAAGCGGTTATATTTTAAATAAATGCATACGTTTGATCTGTGTCTAACAATCTATGTGCTAAAAGACAAATTATTTATGTTTGCCGTTATAATTACCCTGATGTGCCATAAGCACGTGCATTATAAATGTGTCACAGAAGTAAGAAAGAACTAATGTTAAGTTGAAGTGTACCCAACATTTTATAGAATGTGTACAGTTCAAATATCAAACAGTATAAAAATAAAGACGTGCATGTGAGAGAAAGTGTGAAAGTGTGTTAGCATCATACATTTAGTGTGGTCTTGTAGGCAATGCTAAAAGAGAAAATATTCATATGTAATAAAGAAATGACCACTCATTCAACCACTCATTCAACCACTCATTCAACCGGTTACTGGAAGGAACACATTTCATTAGGGCTGCAACAACTAATCGATAAAATTTGAGTTTTGGGGTTTGAGTCAGTGGTGTAATTGCAGGGGGTCCGTAGGAAAGTTTTAAAAATGTTTAAAGTATATTTTTTGTTAAATGCATCAAAACACATTCAAATGAGATGTTTTAAAATTAATCAATTTGGTTATTCACGTGCATTCACAAATATCACGTTAGCTGAGCTGACAATCGTTCATTGATGGATTTATTTTAAATTTATTTACAATATTCAATAGACAAGAGTCAAATTAATGTCGCACCAACAATAAAATGTAAAAATAAAATCTTGAAATATTTTAATTAAATTTTAAATGTCCAATGTTAATATTATTAATATTAAATATTAATAAAATAAAGTAACGTATAGAAATTAGGGATGCACCGAATGTTCAGCAACCGAAATTACTCGGCCGAAAATAGCAAAAAAAACACTTTCGGTGTTTGGTCGAATAAGTGAAAAGGCTGAATAAATTTGACCGAACAATGACGTGTTTGATGACGCGACAAAATAGCCTAGCAACCAGAGTGAGACGTGCGAATGTCACGACCTCACGAGGGGGCGCGCGCATGCACGAGCTACGTGCTCTTTGGATGTTTACTGTGGACAGTAAACGTGCGTGGACGTGTGTTTGTTTTGTTTCTGTTCCGGAGTATTCTGCACGTCACGAGACGTAAGGGAGTAGAGTACGGAAGCAGGTAAAGACGTATTTATTTAAGGGCAGGCAGACAAATCCAAATCGTAATCCAAAAAACATAGTCAAGACAGGCAAAGGGTCGGCGAGCGGCAAACAGGTGTAAACGGGGCAAAGCAGGAATCAGAGTCACGTCACTGAAAACAGGGTCACAATACAAAACAAAAAACATGAACTAGTACTATGGACTGGGAGTGGAAAAACCAGCGGGGACTAAATGAACTGATCTATAGTTTAAACTAACTAAATCTATCAAGGAACATAACATTAACAACGTATCTAACTCTACTATATCTACTCTAATACTCCGCGAGGTGTAGAGGGACGCGAGCGGTATATATCCCCAATATCATCAGCCCTATAGAACCCAATAGAACCATTTTCTGCACTCCTGTCAATGCACTTTTTAGTTGTAGGCTACAGAGTGTTCCGTTCTTTCAGCAGTCAGTTATAGGCCTAACATCGGCTATTCAAGGGGATCAAAGATGACCACATCAAAATATTTTTATTTTACTATTTTATTTATTTAATTTATATTGTGCCTTGTTGGTAGCCTGTGCCTGCTGAAATGAAAAAAAATGTTCAGTGTTAAATAAATATTTTGAAATTGTAGTTTTTGTAATTGATTTTTTTCTTTGAAAAGCAAGACAAAATAGTAAAAAGCACATTTTGACTATTTATGCAATGGTGAAAAAAATGGCAAAACAAATGGAAAAAACGCGAAAAAACGTGTTCGGTTTTCGGCCAAGTTTTTCATTATATTCGGTTCGGCTTCGGCCAAGAATTTTCATTTCGGTGCATCCCTAATAGAAATGACTGTTAAATATATAGCCTATAATTGTTGTGGAGTGAGGGGGTCCTTGTGGATCGTTCGAAATATGATAGGGGTCCAGAGCTCACAAAAGGTTGAGAACCACTGGTCTAGTGTATGAATTTTAGAAAGGTAAAATCGTCACAAATGGAACACATTAGTTTTTTTTACTAACCGGAAGTATAAGCCGTTTTCTAGTCGACGGCGCATAATGTCATACGCACGTAATATGATGCCGCTAGCTTTAGCAGATACCCAGAGTCACCGACACTGACTTTCTTCAGTTTACTGTTTATGTCAACATGTGTCAACTTTTATCCCCAAAATGACCTGAGTCACTATCAGACGGAGACATAATCGTAAAGTGACTGAGGAAGAAAGTGTGTGACCCAAGTCCTTTAAGGCAGGGGGCATTTTATATTAAACACCCTGAAGAAGATTACACTTTATAAAGAGGAGATTGTGTAGCACTGAAGTAGGACCGTTTTTATTAAGATTACCGAAAGAGAATGGCATAAAATATTGGAGGAGGTGGTCCATATATACAGCTCATTTGTCCAAGTGAAATGGTTACTATGCACTACTTTACTGTACTGTACTGTACTGTACTGTACATACACTGCCTGGCCAGAAAAAAGGTCACTGTTTGGCTTTAAATAAGGAAATAAGAGCCTATGATTGGATCATTATTGCTGTGATTAATATGTTTCAGCTGGCAACAATTCTTTTAACTCAAACTGATGCAGTGTGTAGCTTCTCATTTCTTAAACAACCATGTCAGAAAACATATCCCGTGGATTGTTTAAAGTGCACCTATTATGGTTTTTCAAATATTACCTTTCATGTAGGGTGTTATAGAGCTGTTTGTGAATGTAAAAATGTCTGCAAAGTTTCAAAAATCAAAACGCACGACAAACTGAGTTATTGACTCCCAAAAGAAGGAACTGACTCTGAACAGCTGAAACGAGTCGTTAGTGATTCCAGGCTTACTTCCTGTACTAACCTACGTAGGTTTGTAACAAAAAAACCCTCATCTGGTCTTCAACGGCTGCTAGCAAACAGAGGGAGCTGAAACTGGTTATGGTAGTGGTAGGGCTGCACAATTAATCGGATATCAATCATGATTACGATTTTGACTGCCCACAATTAAATGAACATGTTCGACTGCGATATTGACGTTTAAAGTTCGTCCTCCGCTCATAGAAAACTCCGCTGTTTTCTCCACTCAAATTAAGCGCTTCCTACACTTACAGCCATAGCGCGGCGCAGGGCTGATGTCATTTTGTAGTGCCAAAACCCTGAAACGGATTAGCATTTTAGCGCTCGAGCAGCCAGTTTCTCTGCGAACTCCAGTGCTTGCGCGAGTGGAAATCATGACACTAGCACGATGCTAAATGCTAAACTTTACAGATAAACTCAGGGCTCTACAGTGCGACCATTTCACTCGCATTTGCAACTGAACAGTACTTTGTGCGACTGTGAATAAATATTTATTTATTTATGCGAGTGACCTGTTCAGAGTTGTATCAGCATAAATCAATCAGCATAAAAACTAAAGGAAGTCCAAAATACATCTACACCGCACAACAGTTACTTTCACACTGCTTTTCATCTCCTCAGTCAACCAAACAAGTGTGGAAATACTGCAGAGAAGCCATTATCATGACGAGAGTAACACTGTACATCATCTGCTTCTCTCAACTCTCCGATCTCACAACCGCCTTCTTTTATTGATCACGCATTATGTTCCTAAATTCTGTCATAATTGACAAGCTCAAGTTTTCTCATGCCTACTTGTGTGTTATATTGTGGCACATTAACGTTACCATCTCTAAAAAAAAAAAAAAAAAAAAAAAAAAAACAAAAAAAAAACCCACTAAACTAGGAGCAACTGTGCTCCTAAATTTGTAATCTCCTAAAAGAAACTGTCTTGCGTCTCTTCTCCTGTAAACACTGTTAATGTCTTTTCTGCATTCACCTGAATTGTTTTCATTTGGTTGTATATTGTTATATTTGATGCATATTTTCATTTGGTTGATGGCATTTTTATTTTTACTTATCCTATATTTTGGTGGAAAACCCTGCGTCGCAAAAGGTATGACACTGGAAAGGGGATTAAACATTTAAGAGCCTTCACAGCTACCTCTGCATATTCTGTCTTTGTTTTAATCCATTACTAAAGAAAAGGCATGTCGAAGCTCGTTTAAAGTTTGCTACAAATCCTTTGGACAAGCCTATGAAATACTGGGAGAGTGTAGTCTGGTCAGATTAGAGGAAAAATTTTACTTTTTGGCTGTCATACTACACACCATGTTTGGAGAAGAAATGGCACGGCACATCACCCTAAAAACACTATACCAACAGTGAAGTGTGGAGGTGAAGCATCATGGTGTGGTGCTGTTTATCATCACATGGTACTGGCAGACTTCATATAATTGAAGGAACGATGAATGGAGCCCTGTACCGGGAGATTCTTGAGAATCTGCTGCCATCCACCAGGATGATGACGATGAGACGTGGGTGGAGCTTCCAGCAGGACAACGATCCAAAGCATACAGCAAAGGAAACTCTCAATTGGTTTCAGAGAAAACAAATCAAGGTGTTAGAATGGCCCAGTCAATCACCTGACTTGAATCCAACTGAACAAGATTTAAAGACAATATGTTTAGAAGAACGTGTCAAAATCACACCCGAATTCTGCGATCGATTAATTTCTTCATACAGGAAGCGTGTTGAAGCATCATTACAAACAAAGGCTTCTCCACTGTTTTAAATAAATTTCAGTTAGCGTGTTCAATACTTTTTGCCGTGTCATTCCACTTTATTACATATAATTTTATTTATGGACTTTAATGTTGTGAATTCTTTATATTTCCAGATTTCTTGAGTTAATACTGATGTCTGGTGAAAATTTCATGTGAATAACCTCATTGGAAATATATTTACTGAAAAAAAATGTTGACGTGTTCAATACTTATTTCCCCCACTGTACGTGAGTTTACCTATTCATTACTCATCACTGAAGTGTGCTGCCAGTGGTGACTTTTTTCTGAAAGAAATCTCTGTATTGGCTCTCTTAACTCGTAACTCTAAGGGTCTCCCCCTTGAAAGTCACCTGAGTTTGGTGTATAAGAAAAGGCGTTTGTGTACTGCTTCCATTTCTTCAGAAAGTTGTTCGAATACATGGGAGTTGAGGGCATTTGCTTTGATCTGGTTGATTATTTTTAACACAATGCACAGAGTGAAGTTCTGATGACATTTGATGACCAGCCAGCATTTCCCAGTGTATGACACAGTGCGTAAATTCAAATTCAAGCGCAACAACTTTGACCCGGGTAGTGAGACCAGACAGCAGTCCGGTCATAGATGCAGCCCCATCTGTGCATATTCCAATGCAAAATAACCAGTCAAGCTTGCCCGATATGTAGTCATTCAAAGACTTGAAAACTTCTGCCCCAGTTGTGTTGGTTAGCAATGAGCACACACACAATATATCCTCATGCACATTGTCTTGAAATATATATCGCACATAAACCAGTAGTATTGCCTTGTTGTCAACATCGGTCGATTCGTCGACCTGCAGTGCATACCATGGTGACTCATTAAGCCTTTCTAATAATTGCTTTTTAATGTCCTCTGTGATGTCATCAATTCTCCGTGTGACAATGGTAGCTGAAAGAGGAATCTTGTCAGCTGCAGCTTCGCTGAACCCTTCACAGCAAATGTCTTTGGCAACTGGCAAAATCAATTATTCCCCGATAGTGAAGGGCTTCTTTAGTGATGCAGTCATCCACCAAGTATGATGCTCTCAGTGCAGCTACGTTTATAGACATGGTGGCTTTCAGCAGTTGCTGTTTCCCTGTGTGTTTGCGTTTTTTTTCGTTCAATGTAAATCAAGGGGTTTGTCTCTCAATGCTGGGTGATTAGTTTCACGATGCAGAAGCCATTTTAAGGGCTTCATTGACTCATGAGCTATTTTATCTCTGCATATTATACATATGGGCTTTGGAGCATGTGAAATGCCTGTAGTGACTAAACCATATTTCAGATACGAGTCATTTTTAGTTTTTTCCCTTTTTCTCGTCAGTAGCTGTCTCTGTGTTATCGCCATCGCTCGGTTTTTTCTTACCTCCTTACGTTTGTCTCACACCCATGTTAACATTGGCTGAGCCTGTTGCAAGAGTGGAACTAATGTTTTCTGTAACCGCGCCCTCTATGTAAACTTTGATAGTGGCTGTTGAAGAACACACAATAAATAATACAGTGGCATATATAGACATTTTTCCCAGAATGTTCTTGCGACCCAGTACCATGGCCCGGTACTTGGTCGCGACCCATGGGTTGGGGACCTCTGGGCTAGATTGCTTTGCTAGATAACGTTGTTGTGCTATGCTCCCTGTGTAGTTTTGATACATCGGTAAATAAGTTTCAATTTGATTTAACTTATGAGTCGCAAACTCTTCATTAAGCGACTATACATTATTTAAGGCAGTTCTATTCATTAGGATATTGATATAGGAACCGGTGTTAAATAAATTTAATTCATAAGGTTTCCCCCTTTAAACCGGTATAAAATTTTATGTATCATCCCTCATAACCGTTATATGTCCATATACCGTGGCAAGCCTACTGGCAACTTCGCAGAAGAAATGTGGTCGCATTGTAAAAAATTGACAGAAGAACTTATGGCTATGTTTAATAGTGAAAGTAAGAGCATTTCCACAAGCACAATGCATTGAGAACTTACAGGATTGGGACTAAACAGCTGTGTGGCCACAAGAAAGTGAGTGAGGCTAATCTGAAAAAATTTTTTTACTTCAATTTGCTAGGGAGAATAAATATTAGACTGTGGAGCAATGGAAAAAAGGTCATGTGGTCTGATGAGTACAGAATTACGCTATTCCAAAGCAATAAGTGGTTTTACCCTATTCCAAAGCTATGCACCGTTCATGCATAGTGCCTATTGTACAAGCCTCTGAAGGCAGTGTTATGGTCTGGGGTTGCTTCATTTGGTCAGATCTAGGCTCAGTAACATTGTGTGGCAATAAAATGAAGTCAGCTGAGTACCTGAATGTACTCAATGACCAGATTATCCCATCAATAGATTTTTTATTCCCTGCTGGCACAGCAATATTCCGGGATGACTATGCCTAGAGTCATCAGGCTCAAATTGAGAAAGAGTGTTTCAGGGAGCACAAGGAATCATTTTCACACATGAACTGGCAAACACAGAATCCTGACCTGAACCCCACTTAAATTCTTTGGGATGTGCTGGACACTTTACGTGGTTCAACTCCCCCATCCTCAATACAAGATCTCAACTCTGGATGGAATGTTGTGATGTATAATTTTTTCAAAACAATGCCACAACGATGTGCGCCGTGTAATCAAACCTAAAGGCGGAGCAACAGAATATTACAGTGTGTGACTTTTTTTGGCCACGCTGTGTATATTAAATGTTGAATACTCTGTACATATGAACATGCGTATATATGCTTATGTCAAGGAATATAAGCACAAGCTTATACTTGAACATGTAATGAACCGATGTCTGTATCCGTACTACTCTCTCTCCATGACCTCATGTTTGTCCTTTTTAAAAAATTATTAAACATGTACATTAAACTTACTAAATAATCCACTATAAAGAACATTAAACAGCGATAAACTAAATAAAAGTGATTTCGTTGAGACAGGTGTTAGGTCACTGACACACTGGATTTTAGTCGTTGGTGATTCAAAACCAGACAATTACAGGAAGTCAAGATGATTTGTAATTTTAGAGTGAACGTAGGGGTAATGTTATGTAGCTAATTTGCTTGTTTTTCCTCCATGTGTTCCAGGCAACAGTAAGTAAACACATGAGGCAATGACTGTTATTACTACTATGAGCAGCTCCTCTGTTTTTTACTAGCCAAAGCGATCATACACGTGCCTTGTTTTATACTGGCTCACAAGATAAAGGGTCATGAATTCACAGGTCAAAGTTCACCAAGAAAAATCAGTACAAAAGTAACTGCTCCCGCAAAAAACTCATCATACACGTCCTGCATCCTTTCCCTTCAGTGAACTGGCTTTTCTGCTGGGTGAGTACTAGCAAAACAAGATTTCAGGTGTCTCCTTCATCACCACAGAAGATGGTCAAGAATCATACAGCTAAAGTGTAATGTTGACACATGCAGACGGAGCCTGTTTACAGTGGCACTGCTTTCATCTACAACTGAAGGTTTGCATTAACCTCCTCCTGAGAGATGTACAGCTGGTTGTGTTTACCTTAGGCAACTCCATGAAGCTGGGTCGAGCTGTGGATATAAGCCCCAAGGTTTTGAGCGAGCAGTTCACCAGCTGAGACAGGATATCGCAGGCTGCTTCTGCAGACTCAGTGCTACTGTCCACCTGAGAGGTCCAAAAACATGCACACACACTGTTGAAATGTGAGATCATATCTTTGTACTAGAAAGTCACTTCACCACAGCTTACACAAATATCTAATGTGTTAGGAACTACCCTAAGACATGCCCTTACCTTGAAACTGACATACTGAAGGTGGTTGGAGTGTCTCTTGATGATTTGCTTGATGAGGTCTGGGTGTGTGGCCTTCAAGTAAGAGCTGGCAGGCTGGTTGAGCTCAAACTCAAAGCACCTCCAGAGCTCAGGCATGTGAAAAGCTTGGTTCCAGCCCCTGCACACCTGTGAGGCAAAAGCCCGATCCAGTAAGGGCAGATACTGGAAAATCTGCAGCAGGATCTCCTGAGGCAGGCAGCCCCAGTCTACAGTGCTTTCTGGGTTGTAGTGCCCTTGCTCCTGCACAAGTTCCTCTGAACCCTCTTGACGAAGCTTTTTGCAGTTTTCAGGGACACCAGGGCTTGGGCCTCCTCCATCCTCCTGTTTATCTCTTCTCTTCTGCCCTCTTTTCATTCTAGGAGAAGAGCAGGTAAATGTTGAATGAGGCTTATAATATAGTACAAGAACATTTGCTAATATCATTTTATACTACAGTTACTTCTGGTCCACTAATTTGATTAGACAAGCAGCATTTGAAAAAAGTGCTGGCATTTAGCACAACCACACTGGTACATTTCACTCTTTGTATTACTCTGTTTGTCGGTGTTTGCTACATAAAATTATAATTCTGGCAATAGTTTATTACAGTGAAACCATTACTTAACTTACTACAGGCTGTCAAGTCAGTCTGTGCATTGCACAGACTGACTGAACATGCAATGTTCTATCCAGATGTGGTTTCTTTGGAAACGATTTTTTACAGACCAAAAATAAACAAGATATTTGGCCATATTGTGTCTGAAATGTCAGTCATTCTATATTAATTTCTTGTTTATAAAACTGTTGTATAAAAGCATAATTAAGCAACATCATACCCACAATTTTACTGTTGTACTGAAGATCAGTATGGCTGTATAAGGATTTCGAGCAGGTTTTCTTCTTCTTTTTTTTTTATAGATTGTTGCTGCCAAAAATGATTGATTTTGCTGGGGAGTTTTTTTTTGTTTTTTTTTTTTGCGGAAAACTACTTAAATTCTTCTTTTATACTACTACCAGTGAAGACATATGTAATCACCTTTTGTCATTAAAAAGTATACCACAGACAATATTCAGTAAACATTTTTATTACTTTTCTGACCTCAATAAAGTTCTATTGGGCTCTCTAATATATAAAAAGAGAATATTGGAAATAACAGAACATTTCCATTTCAATTCAAATTTAGCACCAAATAAAAATCAGTGAAATTCATTAACATAAAATGTAAAAACCTAGTTTTATTTTTAAAATGCCCATTGTTTATGTAGTACTTTATATGACGCTTTGCAATTTAACAGAACACAAGGTATTAACTTAACAGAATGCAAACAATGCATCATATTAACAGGATTCAACCTATGCATCGACTTAAGCAAACAATGCATCCATTTTACAGAACGCAAACAATGCATCAACACAGAACACATAACTAAAGGTTTTCTGAAAACAAACTTAAATTTCTTATATCCAGATTGCTGTATAAAATGTGCACGTGAAACTATAGCTCAATAAGATCCAAGTCCACTTAATCATCTACCCTCTCTCAAAAGCTCTACTGCGGAGCTGTTTGTTGTGGTACATGTCAACCAAGGCTCTGAGATTCTGGTTAGTAGTTGACCTCCTTTGGCTTGACAACACCAGCTTATAGATGCTGTTGCTTCTTTCAGTATCAGCTGAGATTGAGACAGCATCTTTCTATCGTTTAACCAAGGTACTCTCATGTAGGCCATCCCAGAACACATCCAAATCCACCACTCCAGATGTTGAAGCACTGAGTGCCCCAGACTTGCAAAAAGTATACAACTAGGCTGTGATATTTCTCTATGGCTATGGTATTGATTTATGATGATGAACTGTTAAATTGTGTTTGTGTGTTGTTAAAGGAAGGCTATGATAGATCAACAAGGAAGAATGTTACTTATGTTTTAGCTTGTACAGGAATTTGTATTTGATTTAGGCCTACCGCCATTTGAATCTCTATGAACTCTGTGTAGAGTCCAAAGTGCTCAGAGTGGTACTGTACTGCTGAAAACCATGCTTTCTAGCATGTCCTACCCAGATTTGGAGCCATGGTGGCTTTCTTTCCTGCTGGCTGTCTTTTACATGAGCCAGTCTGGTTAAACATTTGGGATCAACTTAGCATAAAACCATTCAACTGGTGAAATGGTTTGCAAAAGGCATTGCCAATAAGGTTCGTGATGTGAGCCATGCACGTTATCTGCCGGGGGTTCGGGAATAGTGACTGAAGTGCAGCAACAAAAGTCTTTTTCATGTATGCAGCATAATCAGTGTCAAACACAATGACGTGTTGATTAGCAATGCCGTAGTCTTGTAGACAATTAACGACAACCATGGATACAGTGGAATGATTGCACTTCTCAAGGAAAATGTCTGCAAGGTAGGCTAAAATCCTAGTGGCGCCAGGAGAATATTCAGCACGCATCTCCCCTCTATATCTGGGGTTTCATCAAAAATCACAGCAACAGGTTTTCCTGCAAGATGCAGTTTCAGCTCCTCTTTTTCCTTCTCATATAGTGTTCACAAATACCGCTCTTGAAGCTGGTATGGCTCCTCCATTGATTACTTTGTCCTTGAGAAATTTCCTCATTACGGGATTGCCACTCTTACTGAGTGGAATGTTAAGTGCAGTGCAGGTGTCGACCCAGACTTCACAAATCTTTAAAAAATAAATAATTTAAAGTCGCCTCAAAATCATAATACTAAGCCACAGAAGATTTGGGATTCTGTTTTGTGGAGCAATGAAACAAAACTGTAACTTTTCAGCACAATGGATCAGCGGTATATCTGGAGGAAGAAGAATGAAGGAATAACACTCAGTCCACAGTCAAGCATGGTGGTGGCTCGGTGATACTCTGGGGCTGCGATGCATCATCTGGCACTGGAAACCTGCAGCATGTGGAAGGCAAGATGGAGTCATTGAAGTATCAGGAAATCCAATGAGAAAACGTCTTGCCTTCTGTGAGGAAGCTGAAGCTTGGGCGACATCGGATCTTCCAACAGGACAATGATCCCAAGCACACCTCAAATTCCACCAAGGCTTGGTTGCAGAAGAAATCCTGCAAGATTCTACACGGCCATCACAGTCACCTGACTTGAACCCCATAGAAAATCTCTGGTGGGATTTGAAGGCAGCGTTTGCAGCACGCAAACCCAAGAATATTACTGAACTGGAGGCCATTGCTCATGAGGAATGGGCGAAGATTCCTCAGGAACACTACCAGTAGCTTTGCATCTCGTTTGCAGCAGGTCATAACATCAAAAGGGTGCTCTACTAAGTAGTAAAGATGGTTGCAATTAAGGGGTTGAATAACTATTCCAATTGATTTTGTTTGATTTGTTCATTGCAAACAGCTGAAAGTCTGTACATTTTGACAGTAAACCTGATTTGCAATGGGGGTTGAATAAAATTTATTGAAAGTGTACACTACTTGTGATGGTGACATCTTGCTCTCAGATGCACTAAACACTTTTCATGCATGTTTCGAAGCACAAAACAACATGCCAGCAACGAAGACCACCCCAACTCCCACCAACTACTTTGTCTGTCTGCAGAAGACATCAGGAAGACTCTGTTCAGAGTTAACCCAAGGACGCTGCAGGTCCTGCCTGAATGACTACAGGCCGGTTGCGCTCATGCCTATCATTATGAAATGCTCTGAGTGGCTAGTCATAAAACACACAAAGAGCAATCTTCCCACCACACTGGACCACTTCAGTATGCCTATTGTCCCAACTGATCAACAGGAGACACCACATCTGCTACAATCAACCTTTCAATGACAAATCTGGACAAAAATGATAACTATATAAAGATGCTGCTCCTAGACTTCAGTTCAGCATTCAATGCAATCATCCCACAGAAATTGATAAAGCTGAGCCTGCTGGTTCTGACCACCTCTCTCTGCAACTGGATTCTAGATTTTTGACAGGAAGACCCCATTTCGTCAGGATCGGCGACTCCACCTCCAGCAACACCACACTGAACACCAGTGTTCCCCAGGGCTGTGTGCTCAGTCCACTGCATCTCATACTGCTGACTCATGACTGTGCTATAAAAGTACAGTTCAAATCACATTATCAAGTTTGCTGATGACACTACAGTTGTGGGCCTCATCAACACTCCAGTGAACGCTAGCATTTTTGTCTGCCAGATTCTGCTCTCCGGATTCTTTTTGATTTTCTTTGATGTTTATACACGCTATTATTTAGTGGCCTGTTGTAGGAGTGACCTTAGCAAATTAGGTTCCATGCTTCGTATGGAATATTGACTGTTTAGTTTGTTTGAATATTATGCTACACCTCCACTAGATCAACTTGAGCCCTCTGCCGTACACTTATATTGCTTCGTTTTCCTCTCATTTCCGCTCGTTTGACTGGACTATCCCGGCATGAATGAACATTGCTGTACTCACCGATGGTTTTCGCTGAGACAGATGCAGTACGCAGCGCTCTAATTGGGCAGCTTGATTTTTCTGCCATATGGTCGATGTTATGTGCAGTTTTTAAATGGGCAGCTTGACTTCCTGCACATTGTCCATGTCCAGTGGAGCTGGAGTGCACAGATGCTGAATTTCGATTCTGCGTTGTTGGATCATTGATTATGCTGTGCCATTCTGGCCTGCTGGAGTTTAGTCATCGGTCTTTACCAAGCCCAGCAGGGATCTCCATGTTTGTTTGCACTCATATACTGTTATTTTACTTCCGAATGGTTATATACTACTCGTCTCTCAATTTAGAGCGACTGAATTCCTCGTCCTGCGTGTCAGCTGGAGTTTACAACTATTGCGCTGCTCTGCATCACCCTCCGACTGGTGTAAGTGATGTGAAGCGGGTGGTCAAGTTCGATAATCTCAGCTCACAGAAACACATCTTCTATTTCAGCTAAAAGCGCAAATGAACCCACTAGTAAGAAGGCACTTGTAAACGCAAGATAGAAATTGAACAAATCTTTATTTTGAATGACTTTTTTACATCACAATCGTTGGACTATTTATTCACAAAGACCTGGCTGAATCATGGCGAACAAATGGCCCTGTGGGGTCGAACACCACCAGACTGTGACTGTAACATGGACTTCGGGGCGAGAAGGAGGCGTTGCCACTGTTTTTAGAAACTCTTTTAAATGCAGAATGCTACCCACGGACATGTATCCAGCTATGGATGTCTAGGGTCCTGTTTTCTGTGCACTCGTGTACAGACCTGCCAGATTTAATAGCGATTTCATCCAACAGTTTTCAGACTTTCTTTCTGGACTGATGTCTCATGGTGATAGACACTTGATTCTTGGGGATTTTAATATTCATGTTTGCTGTCCATCAAAACCGTTGGTAAATGAATTTCTGTCCCACACTGAATCTTTAAACTTTGTGCAATATGTCACCGGTCCTACTCACAATATGGGCCATACTAGTGGTTTCTTATGGAATCTCTGTATATAATTTAGAGGTCTTAGATGATGGCATTTCTCCTTCTTTGCCTGTACGGTACTGCTGGTCTACTCATTCATCTACTGCCAATCTTTTCTCAGAATTTTATCAATCACATTTCATAAACGATGTTTCAGCTGGAGTAGACACTGACTCAATGGTTGAAGCTTTCGAGAAATCTTGTATTGTCACTCTTGATAAATGTCACTCCGCTTAAACCAAGGAGAATTAAGAGTGTAGAAAAGCGGAGGAAAGTGGAAAAAAATGCAACTTCAGGTAGGGCTGCACAATTAATCAAATATCAAACTCTTCATTAAGCAACTATACATTATTTAAGGCAGTTCTATTCATTAGGAGATTGATATAGGAACCGATGTTAAGTATATTTCATTCATTTGGTTTCTCCCTTTAAACAGGTATAAATTTTCATACTGGAATCATCCCTCATAACCGGTATGACCAAAATTTCCATGAAAATTCAACTGTTACCAGCTGTGCACTTGGGAAGTATGGCAATCACGAAAACTCATCTGGATTGGGATTTTTAAGTGATTCAGCATAATATAATCCTTTTACAAATCAGTTGCCCAAAGTCCACATGGCTGACATTTTCACTGTTCATTCTACTTAGTGATGAGCAGGAGAGAGGAGGAGAAAACAGGTTAACAGGCTAAAAAATCTTTGTTAATTTTTTTCTCTTGTCTAATGTTAGCCAAGTTGCACATATACTGTTTATTTCTTTCACATTAATGAACTCAAAATATTCTACATTTACCATGATAGAATATAAGAGAACATGAGATGGGGAAAGGGGGCACGTCTGCCCAGTATTATTCCCAATTCACATGAATTAAGGTCTGATTAAATCGATAACAGTCACTGGATATTGTGGTAATATTGTGTTACAGTTACAGACTAGCCTCAAACCTATTAATGCATTTAATAATATAAATCAGTGCTTTAATGGCATGATTTCCACAGATACTGATAACCTCTGGGAATTTAAGGATAGGCTGATTTTATTGACATTTGTTGGTTGGGCACAACACAGACTAAATCTAGCACCATACAGGGTTTTCAGCCTCTCTCTCTGTGGTTTTCTCTGTGGTTTAGACCCCATTAGAAAGCTACAACGACTGTATTAAACATAAAAAACCCAGAGGAACCAAAGGTGGTGATTTAAAGTCCATCATGAATATCACTGCTGAATAAATTGTAATATCCCAAGCAAACACAACGTTCCCTTAACGTTAGCATATGGAACCAAATAATAACGTTCTAGGAACGTTATTTTTTGTAACCAAAATACTAACCTTCCCAGAACATTGTAGGGAAGTTTTTTTGTAACAACCTAAAGAGAACTGTTCTGTAGAACCTACAGAACGTTTTCTCATGCTTATTTTTAGGTTTTATTTTTATAACCATAAACAGGGATTTTTGATAGACAGGAAGAGTTAGATATTGCAGCATTTTAAAGGAACACATTACAGCAGAGTGCTACAGGAACGAGTCCAAACGCCCGGAAATGAGTGAGCATTTTAGCCCTTCCGGTTCCATCGTCCCAAAGGCAATGGTTTTTTAAAAATTGTTTTTTGTTTAAATGCCTGAAATAAGGTCTGTGGTAATCACAAGCTCAAGATATTTTTATATTTTATTCTACGACATAAAATACATCAGTAATACCCCACTCATTATTTTTTACGTTTTTACATTTCTTGAAAAAGATGGATTTAGCAAGTGGCTAAAAGGGACTACGGAAGTTGTCGGGGACATTAAATGTCATCATGGTGAACAGCAAAACTCATCTACTACAGCCTCGTTGTGTTTATACTCGCACTCTTGCAAACTATTCCAACTCAAATTTTCCAACTTGTAGATTTATCAATTTACAGTATTTCCAATTGTTCTGTTTTTGTGATGCTAACTTCCAGGTTGGCCTACAAAATATGTCATCCTTCAGCACTTTATGTATATGATTTGCAGTCAAAATGTAGTTCACATTTGCACAGTTCAGGTAAGTAAAATAAAGTGTCTGACAAATAAAACCTATAATGTTTGGTGATGCCACACCAACACAGTCATTAACATTTTTGTGTTAACTACAATGTTTGGCAGAGGTAGAAAACATGAGGAGAAAGGATGAAAAAGACATTCCATGGTTTTTGACCAAAAAGAAGCCCAGCCTACCTGCTGTTGACAATGACAGCAGTCAGTGTAAGAAGGGGGAGAGAATGAGGGAGATCTGTTTTTAGTAAATAATCTCAACCTGTTTTGTATATATTTCAGCGTTTTCCCTACCTTAGAAAGGCTTAGGCGCAGCAATAAAAAATAAAAATAAAAAATAAAAAAGTGTGTTTTTGCAGAGCACCTAAAGAAATAGCTAACATCCATAGATATTCATGTAATGAATTACTTTAAGTTACGTTAGTCAGCAAAGCTAGTTAGTTGATGATACATAAGGATACCTCAACTTAACTAACATTAGTACAACCCCTGGCAAAAATTTTGAAATCACCAGAATTTGAGGATGTTCATCTGGCATATGAGACAACGTTAGTGACACATTCTATATTATGGTCATTGTTAGGACTGCACAATTAATTGAATACTGATCCCGATTACGATTTTGAATGCCCATGATTACATGAATATGATCAACTGCGATATTGACACATTTAAAGTTCGTCCTCCGCTCATAGAAAACTCTGCTGCGGATCAAATCAAGCGCTTACTAAACTTACAGCCAATCACCATAGAGCGGCGCAGGGATGACGTCATTTTGTAACGCCAAAACCCGGAAACGAGTTAGCATTTTAGCCCTTCCGGGTTCCATCGTCCCAAAGTCAATGGGTTTTTTGAATGTGATTCTATGACATAAAATACGCCAGTAAAACCCCACTCATTATATATTTTTTTAAAAAGCTTTTACCTGTATTGAAAAAGGTGGTTGCTATCATGTTGCTAAATGGGACTATACAGGTTGTCGTGGACATTAAACATCATCACGCCGAACAGGAAAAGTCTTTGCACATAAACTGGTTCAGGTATGTGGTGTACAATTCTCAAAAAAAACAGTGGATGATGATTCATCCACAGAGTAAATCTGTATTATGGAAAATGATTTTAAATCAAGTTTGGAAAAGTTTGTCGGAAGCTTGATGATGGTGACGTTGAAGTCGAGTGACCGTGATGTAATTCGTTTATAGCATACGGTTAGCTTTTTATTTCTGTCGATTGTATTTAGGCTTTTATTAACATAAAAATTGTGTTCATTTGTGAAAATGATCTTGATGGACAGAACGTGTTAGTGTTGTAAACTTTTGTTGATCACAGAGATTATTTTTTGCAATAATCCAAAAGTCTATGTGAAAAATCCTGTTGGGTTTTTGTCGAGGGAACCGGTGTGACGATAACTTCCGGGTTCCGGTACAAAATGATGTCGTCCCTGCACCACTCTACTGTGTGATTTGTCTGCGTCTCTCCTCCTGTAAACCAGTCCAATTTGATCCAAAGATTTGTACATTAACAGGAATGTAGCACAACATGGAGGTGAAAGCAGCGGTCTGTTTATTTAAATGTGAACGTGCAATAAAAATATGTCGTCCCTAAAATCAATGAATAATCGTGATCTCAATATTGATCAAAATAATCATGAATATCATTTTAGCCATAATCTAAACGCATCATAGACACATCTTGCGGTATTAAGGTTAACAATTAATTGATTAATTGATCATTCATTTAAATGACGATTGATCATGGGAATTTGGGTAAACTGACATCCCTTGACCTTCCCTTTTTGTTTATACTTGCACCAAATGCTGGCACAGCAGACTAGGAACAACCAATATCTTTTGCCCACTCTGTGTTGGATATCTTTCTTGAAGGAGTTTTTATAATCCTTTCCACTGTTTCAATTGACATCTCTCTTGTTGGGTCCATGTTTCCTTGCAAAAAGTCCATGGTTGAGGTCTGTAAGCACTCTCTTTTAACTGCAGACTAATTTGCATTTTTAGATTTGTGCTGCTATTTGTGTTAGAATACCAGCACAAATCTAAATCTGTTTTTTGCAAATTACAAGGTGATTCCATAATTTTCCCTACTTAATCTGAAAAAAAATGCCATTAATTAAAATAAATTCATTTAACTTGTTTGAGGGATGTTTCACAAAGCCAGAATGTTCAGCTATTAAACAAAAATGGTTTTGGGTCATACCTGTGATTTGCTTATTTGTAAAAAATGAAAAGTAAAAAATCAAGTGCGGTGATTCCATATTAGGGGATGTATCTAATGTGGCTTGGTAGCTAAACAAAGGTAGGCTGTGTTCACATGTAACATCTTTTTCTGATGAAAACTGCTTTTCAATGTGTTTTTTCATATTACAAAAAACTCTGTTCCAAAATGCAGTTGAGAGCTTCCCAAAAGCAGCTCACGGCATTTTTGAAAACACAGTGTACTCCATAGGATTATTATGTAAAACAGGTGCTGACATTGTGTGTGAACACAGCCTCAGGCAGCGTCTTCTCCAAATACTTGCGAGTTGTGTGGCATTTCCTGACACAAATAGTTTTCTCCCCTGTTCCTGCAGTGTAAGTGAGAGAAGCAGTCGCACACAGTGATGTCCTCGTCTATACAGTCACATTGTGTGAATTGTCCTGCCTGCCTACAAAATTTGCATTTCATTTTTGTAAAAAGTTGTAACATATTTTGCTATAACTTGTGAATTATTTATTACTTATGTGTGAATATAATTTGGCTGAAACATAATTTAAAGATGATATATATTTTTAATTGGTCCACATATATTTTCATTAAATCTCAAGCATGTTATATGATGAAAGAAATATATTTTTGACTATAAGTACAATAAGTGTTGTCAGCTTTCTTTCACTATGATAAAGATTGAAAACAATGTGGAAAAAAACCCTTAAATTTACTTCAAATAATTTAATTTAATCTAATGTTGATGTAACTTACATTGCCTTTTTCATTTCTTTGTTAAATTTGCAGATGATGGTGGCAGTGATCCTGATTTTTCAAGTGAAGTTGATCAGAAGTTGAAAATCTGATCACTTTTTTGTGTAATTTTTAATGATAGTGTTATTGCAAATTGTTATCTATTAAAATGTTTGCATTTTTTGTATTAAATGATAATTACTGTTTTTAATGTCCAGAGACGCATGGCTTATTTTATTTTATGTAAATAATTAAACAAGGGATCAACAAAAACATGGATTGTGCGCTGGTAATTTTTATACAGACTGCTGGTTTTATCTATGGTTATTGATGCAAGAATATATGAATATGTAAAATAACTGATGAAAATTGAGGTTAAGGGAACATGAAAAGGGACCGTTAGGGGAACATTCTGCAAACCTAAAATCAACGTTGTATTTCCATAAAGAAAACTTTCCTGGTTAACCAAAAACAAACCTTAAAAATATATGTTCTGGGAACCAAAAACTGTTAGCTGGGGGGGGTGTAATACACTTCTAAACAGGCTGTAAACACACACTTTTTCCTAAATAGTTTGTCACCGATGTCGTCAAATGGTTTTGTATTTTTATCTATATGATGGTAAATGCAGAACAGCTATAAGAAAATTACAGATTCACTTGCAGTAAATTTAATGCTGCAAACAACTTGAGAAGCAGCTTGTAATAGTTAGTCATTTCACAGACGACCACGCCCCCTATATTATAGTCACTTCGCAGACGACCACGCCCCCTATATTATAGCCATTTCACAGACGACCACGCCCCCATATTATAGCCATTTCACAGACGACCACGCCCCCTATATTATAGCCATTTCACAGACGACCACGCCCCCTATATTATAGCCATTTCACAGACGACCACGCCCCCTATATTATAGTCATTTCACAGACGACCAAGCCCCCTATATTATAGCCACTTCACAGATGACCCCGCCCCCTATATAATAGTCCTTTCACAGACGACCACGCCCCCTATATTATAGTCATTTCACAGACGACCAAGCCCCCTATATTATAGCCACTTCACAGATGACCCCGCCCCCTATATAATAGTCCTTTCACAGATGACCACGCCCCCTATATTATAGTCATTTCACAGATGACCACACCCCCTATATTATAGCAATTTTGTGAACGACCACGCCCCCTATATTATAGCCATTTTACAGACGACCACATCCCCCATATTATAGCCATTTCACAGACGACCACGCCCCCATATTATAGCCATTTCACAGATGACCACGCCCCCTATATTATAGCCATTTCGCATACGACCACGCCCCCTACATTATAGCCATTTCACAGACGACCACGCCCCCTATATTATAGCCATTTCGCAGACGACCACGCCCCCTATATTATAGCCATTTCGCAGACGACCCCGCCCCCTATATTATAACCATTTCGCAGACGACCACGCCCCCTATATTATAGCCATTTCGCATACGACCACGCCCCCTATATTATAGCCATTTCACAGACGACCACGCCCCCTATATTATAGCCATTTCGCAGACGACCACGCCCCCTATATTATAGCCATTTCACAGACGACAACGCCCCCATATTATAGCCATTTCACAGATGACCACGCCCCCTATATTATAGCCATTTCACAGACGACAACGCCCCCATATTATAGCCATTTCACAGATGACCACGCCCCCTATATTATAGCCATTTCGCATACGACCACGCCCCCTATATTATAGCCATTTCACAGACGACCACGCCCCCTATATTATAGCCATTTCGCAGACGACCCCGCCCCCTATATTATAGCCATTTCGCAGACGACCCCGCCCCCTATATTATAACCATTTCACAGACGACCACGCCCCCTATATTATAGCCATTTCGCAGACGACCACGCCCCCTATATTATAGCCATTTTGCAGATGACCACGCCCCCTATATTATAGCCATTTCGCAGACGACCACGCCCCCATATTATAGCCATTTCGCAGACGACCACGCCCCCATATTATAGCCATTTCACAGACGACCACGCCCCCATATTATAGCCATTTCACAGACGACCACGCCCCCTATATTATAGTCATTTCACAGACGACCAAGCCCCCTATATTATAGCCACTTCACAGACGACCCCGCCCCCTATATAATAGTCCTTTCACAGACGACCACGCCCCCTATATTATAGTCATTTCACAGATGACCACACCCCCTATATTATAGCCATTTCACAGATGACCACGCCCCCTATATTATAGCCATTTTGCAGACGACCACACCCCCTATATTATAGCAATTTTGTGAACGACCACGCCCCCATATTATAGCCATTTCACAGACGACCACACCCCCTATATTATAGCCATTTCACAGACGACCACATCCCCTATATTATAGCCATTTCACAGACGACCACGCCCCCATATTATAGCCATTTCACAGATGACCACGCCCCCTATATTATAACCATTTCGCGAACGACCACGCCCCCTATATTATAGCCATTTCACAGATGACCACGCCCCCCACATTATAGACATTTCGCAGACAACCACGCCCCTTACATTATAGCCATTTCGCAGACGGCCACACCCCCTATATTATAGCCATTTCACAGACGACCACGCCCCCATATTATAGCCATTTCACAGACGACCACGCCCCCTATATTATAGCCATTTCACAGATGACCACGCCCCCTATATTATAGCCATTTCGCATACGACCACACCCCCTATATTATAGCCATTTCACAGACGACCACATCCCCTATATTATAGCCATTTCACATACGACCACGCCCCCATATTATAGCCATTTCACAGATGACCACGCCCCCTATATTAGAACCATTTCGCGAACGACCACGCCCCCTATATTATAGCCATTTCACAGATGACCACGCCCCCTACATTATAGACATTTCGCAGACGACCACGCCCCTTACATTATAGCCATTTCGCAGACGGCCACGCCCCCTATATTATAGTCATTTTAATAAGGCTACCTTCCACCGTGGCATATAAAGACTGTTAATTAAAAATAAGCATTTTTGCTCAACAAGGAAAAGCCAAACAACTTCAGTTTGTTTCACTAAACCAACCACTTCATGCGTTAGTCTGTTTTAAATTCAGTAACAGACGTACATCCGCGTTATTTTCCCCACCGGTTTATGTGCATTTATGAATTACTAGTCAATCCCAGTGCAGAAGGCGTTTTGTCGGAATTCGGGTGGAGATAAAGAACACCATCTTCCAACTTCCCAATATATACAGCAATTACTGCACAACGCAAATCAGTCCGTGAATCAAAGTAATGACTTCAATAATTATACCTAAATTCATAATAATGTTTAGAGCAGACGGTGGTAGCGCTCTCCTCCCACCTGGTTTATGGTTAAGTCGCAAGGAGAGAGGCGATCAGTGATGACATCAGCCCGGGACTGCACTTGAATACTTCATCCGAGCGGGCCAACTGACCACCACCATTTGCTCTCAGTCGGAGGGTTCGGAGCAGTGAGATCGACGAATTAAACACGCCGTTTTGGTGTAGACTGAGCCTTTATTTTTCTCTCTACGATCTTGTGACCTATTTACTTTGCTGATCCGGTCGCAGAGCTCCCAAATCGCTGAAAATGGCGATGTGTTGTGCTTTTTCGAAAGCAATGCACTATGGGTAAATACTTCAGTGTTACACTAGGGGCAGACTCTCAGTTTACAACGCTTTCTTCCTGAGCGTTCACCAGATGTGACGGAGAGGGTAAGATTTAACTGCACTGAGTGACAGCAAAGTTCTGAGCTCTAGTGGATAAATCACAAATTACTTTACAGTTAGTCTTTCCCACGCTAAAGTGTCTTGTCAGACTTCGTTCATCTTTACTACAAGCATGCCAGCTAAATAAAAGAAAGCCAAAGATTCACTGCCCTTAAAAAATCCTACAGGAATCCTGCCGGAATATTGTGCAGATATCCTACAGGGTTTTCAGCTCATTTTCCTGTAGAAATACCTGCAGGTATTCTATGAAGAAGAAAAAAATGCAGGAATTATATCCTCCAGGAATTATGTCCATCCATCTTCTACCAATTATCCTTCCTTCAGGGTCACGGGAGAACCTGGAGCCTATCCCAGGGAGCATTGGGCACGAGGCGGGGTACACCCTGGACAGGGTACCAATCCATTACAGGGCACACAATCACATTCATACACTACAGACACTTTGGACGTACCAATTAGCCCACCATGCATGTTTTTGGACTGGGGGAGGAAACCCCTGCAGCACGGGGAGAACATGCAAACTCCGCACACACAGGGCCACAAAGGGAATCGAACCCCCGACCCTGGAGGTGTGAGGCAAACGTGCTAACCACTAAGCCACCATGCACCCGGAATCATGTCCCTCAGGTTTATTTAAAACACAAACTTCCTGCAAGACTATTGTGTAGGATAGATCTGAAATTCTGCAGGATATGGCGAGTGTTTATATCCTGCAGGACACATACAGGAGAAATAACTTCACAACAAAATCAAAGTGTTTTCATAAATGATTTTTTTTTATTATGTCGCATAATGACTGATGCAATCTGTAAAGTTTCCAAGCCGTAGTGCAATACACACCTAAAAAAAATAGAATTAAAAAAAGGTATGAAATTTTTTGTCAATAATAATATCACCCAGGGCGCACGGTGGCTTAGTGGTTAGCACGTTTGCCTCACACCTCCAGGGTCTGGGGTTCGATTCCTGCCGCTGCCGTGTGTGTGCGGAGTTCGCATGTTCTCCCCGTGCTGTGGGGGTTTCCTCCAGGTACTCTCCAAAGACATGCATGGTAGGCTGATTGGCGTGTCTAAAGTGTCCGTAGTGTATGAATGAGTGTGCATGTGATTGTGCCCTGCAATGGACTGGCAACCTGTCCAGGCTGTACCCCGCCTTGTGCCCCATGCTCCCTGGGATAGGCTCCAGGTTCCCCGTGACCCTGAAGAAGGAGTAAGCGGTAGAAGATGGCTGGATGGATGGATAATATTACCCATACAAAAAAAAACTACGTGAATCCTGCAGATATCCTACAGGGTTTTCAGCTAATTGTCCTGTACAAATACCTGCAGGAATTCTATGAAGGGAAAAAAATATATGCAGGAATTATTTCCTGCAGGTTTATTTAAAACACACTTCCTGGAATTCTACAGGATATGGTGAGTGTATCCTGTAGGACACATACAGGGGAAATAACTTCACAACAAAAGCAAAGTATTTTCATAAATGATTTTTTTTAATTAAGTTGCATAATTAATGATGTAATCTGTAAAGTTTCTAAGCCACAGTGCAATACACAGCTAAAAAAAAAAACAGAATTAAAAAAAGGTAAGAAATTGTTTTGTAAATTATAATATTACCCTTACAAAAATACCCCTACAGGAATCCTGCAGGAATATTATGCAGATATCCTACAGGATTTTCAGCTCATTTTCTTGTAGAAATACCAGCAGGAGTTCTATGGTCATCATCCACAGAATGATCATGGTCATCATCAATGGACATACGCCAAAGTGCCAAGAGTGGTCGATAGTCTGTGATGATAGTAAATGAAGCAAATCCAATATAATGTCTGAATCTGTCTTACTGCCCACACAGTGGTCCACAGCGCACGATCACAGGTTCACCAATGTCTCTGTGTGAGGTTCAATACCCGGCTAGCATATGCTACCACATGCTCAAGTCCATCTTTGTCCTGGGCAAGCACAGCACCAACAGTCCATTTAGAGGCATCACTGTAGATTTTAAAAGGCACATTGAAGTCAAGCAATATCATGATAGGAGCAGATGATAACACTACTTTCAAATGGTTGGATGACGCGTCACATTCGGCAGTTCTTTCCAACAAGCTGGTTAAGTGAGCAGAAAAGTCCTTGACAAATCGTTGATAATAAGAACATTGTCCCACAAATTCCCTGACCTCAGAAGGAGCCATTTCCTAACTTTTCCTAACATTTCCTACTCCCCTCCACTAGGAAACATGAAACGCACGCCATGTTTCCTTGGTTACTACTTAGATCTGTGGGGGCTGGGGCTGCGACTTGCAGGGGATGAGTCTTTATGATCACCAAATTCCATAAATTGCTTATGCTCATCTCTGTGCTGAAACGTTTTTCTCTCTGGTGAACGGCCTCTCTGTGCTCCATCAAAGATCAGTGACCGCCATCCGTGGCCCCCACACAGCATTGGCACATGTCACCTGACTCATTAGTGTGAGCACCATTAACAGTCATGTAATCCATTTTCATTGCCTCTCTAGCATTATCACACGGATCTGCAATTATTACAGCCTCCTCCAAATCTGTCGCCCCTTGTTCATGGCATTTTGCTCTGAGTACAGGATCCAGACCAGCCAGGAAACAACAAAATTTTTCTGCTCTTTGAGCATTATCACCATACTCAGGAAAAGCCTCATCCACCAGCTGGCTGATCTCTGCAGCATACACCTCCAAACATTCTCGCAGAGCACGAGGGCGAGCTGACAGTCTGGAACTCAAGCGATCCATAAAGTATCTCTGCCCAAAAGCCTTTTCTTTCACAGCTTCACAGTCAGCCAGAAAAGTCACAGGAAGGCTGTCTCACAGCAGAGATGATTGTGTTGTTTAACCGTGTTGGTTAAATCCTTGCCAGTTCATAATTATAAGCAGCAGCGCCATCTCCCTCTGTGAGTACCCTGACCGAGACCTTGAACTGATGCACCCAGCATAAAAAGCTCTGCTTCTCATCACCGGAGAATAGCAGCAGTAGCTCAATCCTCACATGTTTGTTGCTTTTGACATGGTCCCATCTCGAATACAAGTCATCGTCATCTTTCCTCCATATCATGGCCATGTTGTGCTGAACTCGCAGGTGCTAACTACCTACTAACTTTTGATGCTAGGCTAACTAGTTAGACACCGACTGTAGCACTTTACAATGGCAATAAAAAATTAACCAAAACAAAGCCACAATGGTGGGCATAGCAGGGTTGCAAGGAGAAAGAGACTGCTCTTCAAAACGAACATTGCAGCCCTTCTGCAGCTAACATTCATATGGACAAGCCAGAAGGCTAAGGAAAATATTTTGTGGATGGATGAGAACAAAATTAAAATTGTTGTTTTAAATGAGAAGCATTACATTTGGAGAAAGGAAAATACCAGAAACTGAATACCAGCATAAGAACCTTATCCCATCTGTGAAACATGGTGGTGGAAGTATCATGGTTTGGGTCTGTTTTGCTCCATCTGGGGCAGGACGGCTTGCCATCATTGATGGAACAATGAATTCTGAATTATACTAGTGAATTCTACAGGAAAATGTTAGGACATCTGTCCATGAATTGAATCTCAAGAGAAAGTGGGTCATGCAGCAAGACAACAACCCTAAGCACACAAGTCATTCTACCAAAGAATGGTTAAAGAGGAATAAAGTTAATATTTTGGAATGGCCAAGGCAAAATCCTGATCTTAATCCAATAGAAATGTTGTGGAAGGACCTGAAGCAGTTCATGTGAGGAAACCCACCAACTTCCCAGACTTGAAGTTGTTCTGTACTGAGGAACGGGATAAAATGCCTCCAAGATAATCTGCAGGACTGATCAACAGTTACCAGGATAATTTATTTGCAGTTATTGCTGCACAAGGGTTCACACCAGATAGTGAAAGCAAAGGTTCACATGCTTTCGCCACTCAAAAAATACTGTATGTAATATTGGATAATTTTCCTCAATAATTAAATGACAGAGTATATTATTTTTGTTTCATTTGTGTGATTGGGTTCTCTTTATCTACTTTTAGGAATTTTGTGAAAATCTTAGGTCATATTTATGCAGAAATATAGAAAATTCTAAATTGTTCTGTACAGCCCATAGAAATTGTTGGCTTTTTTGACATGTTTGGACAAGCAAACATTTCATCCTCTTCTAATTTTGTAGTAATTTTCACAATTTAAACTAGCAAAAAAAAAACAACAACAACAAAAAAAACCCCTCCAGATCAGTCACACCCTTACATTTATCACACCTTCAAATCCATAAAATTAGAATCAGGTGTTCAAGATTGGGTGCCAGTGATCAGAACCTGCTTAGGGAGTGCAGGTGGAACCGGTCTTATTTATACCCCTCTCATCTCTAGAGTCTGGTGTTCCCTTTGCTATCGAGGTGTGTGGTGCCATCATGCCAAGATCTAAAGAGTTCTATAAGGCCTTCAGAAAAAAAGGTTGTGGATGCCTATGAGTCTGGGAAGGGATTTAAAAAGATCTCCAAATTATCTGAAATACATCATTCCACTCTAAGGAAAATAATCTACAAATGACACAGATTTCAAATGACTGCCAATTTGTCCAGGACTGGCCGTCCCAGCAAATTCAGCCCAAGAGCAGACTGAAGTGAAAAGAAGTCTCTAAGAACCCTACAATTTCATCTCAGAATCTGGTATTACGTCTTGCAGCTGTTGGTGTCAACGTACATGCTTCTGCAAACAGAAAGAGATTGCACAAATTTCAACTGCATGGGAGACACGCCAAGAAAAAGCTTTTGCAAGACTACAGTTTGCCAATGAGCACATAGACAAAGACCAGGCCTTTTGAAATAATGTGCTCTGGACAGACGAAAGATAAAGTTGTTTGTCCACAGTAACAGCAGACTTTTTTGGTGCAGACCAAAGACAGTTTTTCACAGTGCTGGAAATGTTATGGTTTGGGGTTGCTTCGCTGCCTCAGGGACTGGACAACTTGCATGCTATGAATTTCAACTATGAATTCTGCATAATATCAAAGAGTGCTTTAAGATAATGAGAGGCCATTTGTCCGAAAGTTGAAGTTGAACCGAAAGTGGACCTTTCAACAGGATAATGATCCTAAGCACACTAGAAAATCCACCAAGGAATGGCTCAAAATGAAGAAATGGATGGTTATGGAATGGCCTAGTCAAAGCTCGGATTTCAATCCCATTTAAATGTTTAGGGGATTTTAAACAGGCAGTACATGCTAGAAAACCCTCAAACATCTTGCAACTGAAGGAATATTGCATGGAAGAGTGGTAAAAAATTCCAGGAAGACTGGTGGACAATTATGCAAAACGCCTACAAGAAGTTAATTCTGCTAAAGGGGGCAATACTAGCTTCTGAGGCCAAGGGGGTCTTTTATTCCACAAAAGAATATCACATCTATTGATATTTCTGTTGAATAAATGATTGAAAAACTATTTTTCCTTGTGGTTTTTGTTCAAGTATATCAACTTCATTAATAAGCACTGTTTCAAAGATGATCAAATGTTTGCTTGTCCAAATATATACTTATTTTTTTCATAATAAGTTTGCAATATGAATAGAAGTGTGATGCCGTGGACAACTTCTTGTTTACATTTTACTGTCATTGTTGCAGACCTCTGACTTTATGCAACATTCACATATAGACTATAAATTAAAAAAAAGTTTCAGTACCTCTGGCCCTAGACCATCTATTCTTAAAACAACATTTTAACAGTCCTGTGCTGTTGACACAAGGGGATGCCTACAGTAAACCCTCATGGTAGCTCCAAAGGGCAAAACTTCTGTGGGCCCATGGGCTAACCCACAGGAGGGCCCAGGTAGGATTAGTGTGGGTTTGCCCTGCCCACACTGGCCCTCAGTGAACCCACACCTACCCACAGTAGGCATGCATGGGCATATTTGCTGAGATATTTTGCATCTCCCAGATAAACCTTTTGTCATTCCACCCCCAAAAAATCTTTGTTGAATGAGTTTTGAATAATAACACTAATTATATTAAACTTTCACTAATAATATTGCTTGATGCATATTTTAGGGACAATTTATACAGAAATTATTAACTAAATGACTCCCACCCCACCCATTGTCTTTGGCTCCTGACACAGTCAACTTGAATTAACAGGAAATAATTAAGTCTAATTTTCAGTTTCTTGTGCTTACTCTATAACAGGGGTGTCAAACTTATTTTCACCGAGGGCCACATCAGCATAATGGTTGCCCTCGATGGGTCACATTAAAAGTATGAATGTAACAAAATGCAATGTAATTTAAAATAAATTAAATTACACCTTATTATATTGTTAAATAACTGTTACTGTATTTATTATGTATTCAACTTACAAATATTACATATTCATTTGCACAGATGTAAAAATAAATGTTCAGTTTGAAACCCACATTACTTGAATCAGTGTTCAAACTATTTAAGCAAATAAAGAAAAATATTATAAACAAGTTATGATATTAACCCTTAACTTCATTCAGAACTCGTTTCAACACAGTCGGGGGGGGGGGGGGCGAGGGGGGACTATGGCACAACCAACATGTATTACAGATTACAGAAGTAGCATTTTACAAAAAGAACAACAACAATGAGGTGATGCTGCCTGTCCTTGAACACATCAAGTAGATCCGTCCTCACCCTGAGACACCATCTCACACACATCCTCATTCATAGATCATGTTCTGGAAATAACAAACACAAAACAAAATGCTCCTACTCAGCCATCTTACTTCTGTATGGTATGGCATATCTCCATACTCTGAGCCCCGCTCCTGCAGGAACAGCTGGAACTGGCAGTGATTCAGGCCACGCGCCCGAATAAAGTTCACTGTTTTCATGACCGTGGTTATAATATCATCCAGCTCCAGAACCTTTCCACACAGAGCTTCTTGATGGATGATGCAGTGATACGTTATCAGGGGCGTGTGACAGTTACTTTTTTGCAATTTCTCCTTCATTAGTCCAACCAAGCCTGTTTTTCCTCCACACACCGCAGGTGCACCATCTGTAGTTAGTCCCACCAACTTTTCCCACGGCAGTTTATTTTTACTTACGGACTTCTCCACTGCATCAAAAATGTCCCGGCCCGTTGTGGTCCCATGCAGGGCAGCTACATCCAAGAGCTCCTCAGTGACACAGAGGTCCGGCTTCACGCCTCTAATAAAAATGGATAGATGAGCTGTATCCATGTTGTCTGTGCTTTCATCCACAGCTGATAAAAAAGCTAGACAGCTGCGTGTCTCTTCAGCCAGCTGTGTTACTAAATTTCCTTTGTGGAGATTTCTCAATTTCAAATCGCCTTGACGTGACTTTGCTGCAGATGTAGCTCATGTGGCCTTCAGTATGATTTTTCTCTCCTTCGATTCTGAGAAATAAAGTTTTATTCGTATGTTTTGGATAGCGGAAAGGCCTACATTACCCATAGTCCTCGACCACCGATGACACCGATGATTCTCCAATCAGACTGATGCTCACAGCGTCATGTATCGCCGTGATCGGGTTATTATTGGAGTGAATGGATGGCTGGAGCGTCTGCTCTGAGCGTCACTTACCGCCGCGGACGGGTTTACATTGGAGTCAATTGAGAATCCAGGGCGTTTCATACAGACGTGGAAGAGTCCCTTTTGCGTCAGTATCAGACACCTAGGGGCGTGACAAATTGTCAGTATTTTACGAGTTGGGAATGAGAACAGCAAAAACATATGTTAAGACAATCATGCACCTATCACGTTCTCGCGGGCCAGATAAAATGACGTGGCGTGCCACATTTGGCCTTGAGTTTGACACATGTGCTCTATAAACAGTTATAAAATCAATTGGATAGAATATTTTCTGTATTATATTTAACCCTTGTGCATCCTTATGGACATTTTTGTCTTTTTCAATAATTTTTTTTTTAAAATCATTTTGTCTGTCTTAATGCAGACATAAAACAGCATCAATTTCACAAAAGGTGTGTATTTTTATTGGAATTTTAATATTTCACCCTCATTTGCTTTCATAAATCTATTTTAAACTAGGTACACAAAATAATTACAGTCAGGCCCTTAAGGAAAAAATGCCCCCATTGAAACCCATTCAAACTGCAATATTTAATCCCTGTGATGTTTAAGCATAAAATCATGCATTCTGTGTTAATAGGCTCTTATTTTGTTGACAAGGTTTCAAAACATTGATTTAAAAAAATTTTTTAGTAATTTCTCAGGTTTAGCCTCTGGGGAAATACAGGTGCATCTCTAAAAATGATATATCGTGGAATATCGTGGAAAAGTTCTTTTTTCCGTAATTTAATTTAAAAAGTGGAACTTTCATATACTCTGGATTCATTACACATAAAGTGAAATATTTAATATTTGTTTTAATCTTGATGATTAAGGCTTATAGCTCGTGGAAATCAAAAATATTAGAATTAAAAAATTATAATTGAAGAAATATTAATATATAATATTTCTATTACAGTTTTTTGACATGGACATTTTTGTCCTTTATGGACCTGAATGATAGTTGTTGTTTTTTTTAATCTGACACTGCATAAAAATATGAATGCATCAAAATCAATGTTGTTGTTAATCATTGACATATCAAATTCTGATTAGCATTTACTATATGGAAAATAATTACTATTTTTATTTTTAAAAATCTGTGGCATGTAGCCTAAACAAACCAGCATTTAAAGGGTTACAATTCTAAAAATGAAGGAATGTTTGGTAATTATGATTAGAACTGATGCTGGTTAAAAAAAAAAATCGACGTCAGTGAAAGTGGAAATAATATTAATATATAATATTTTTATGACAGTTTTTGAACATGGTCATTTTTGTCCTCTGTGGACCTACGTGTAACTTTTTTAAATTGACGCATAAGGGTTCATTTCAGTAATAAAAAATATATATTTTGTGGTCAACTCTGTTACCTCTGTTAGAAAACAACATAAGAAAAAATCTCCAAAGCGACATCACTTCCTCTGGTGGGAAACTGTGGAAAGCAGTGAGGTATATCATGCTTCTGCTCTCATTATTTTGTACAAAATATTGAGGATACACCAACAGTAGATTCATTATTTATTAAGTCTGATAAATTGTGATATTGCAATTAATCATTTAAATTTTAAAAATCAATAATATGATGAAAATCCATAAAATTCTGTTTTTAACCATGCCATGGGGTATCTGGTTTCAGGTTAGCACACAGAGTTAAAGCAGACAATGTTAGAAAATGTCAACTCTGTTAATGGTTTAAACAGTTTAATGATAACAGATTTGACAATGAGTAACAGAGTCAAATGTTCCCAATCACATTTAAGCATTTTGCCTTTATTATGGTGTCACGATATGGAGGCGCAGACAGAAGCAAATGCAGGTATGGCAGTTTCATAAAACAACAACAAGTCCAAAGGATAAGGCAGAAGTCCATAATCATGAACAGGCAGAGGTCAGGCGATCAGGCAAACATTACAAACAGGACAGGGCAAAGGGACGAGATAGTAAACGTAAGCAAAGTCGACAGACACGGTATGAAGGTTTGGTATAAACAGAGACAAAAGACAACTGAGCGTATACTTTGCAACTTGACTGAATGAGAGTCTCTTAAAAGGAGTAGTGTGAGTGTGTGTGTGTGTGTGTGTGTGTGTGTGTGTGTGTGTGTGTTTACTTACATTGACTTTAAATTTGTTGTACAGTCCTCTCTCAAGCTATTGGAACAGCAAGGCCAATTTTGTTGCTGTAGACTTAAGATATTTTGGTTTGAGATCAAAAGATGACTATGAGAAGAGAGTTTAGAATTTCAGCTTTTATTTCCTGGTATTATATGTAGATGTGTTAAGCAACATAGAATATAGCACATTATGTATAAGATCACCCAATTTGTAGGCAAGCAAAAATATTGGAACATGTGACTGACAGGTGTTTCTTGTTACCCAGGTGTGTCCTGTTAGGACTGATT